>NC_090364.1:889118-1034992 GCF_035084215.1 Heptranchias perlo
TCTCTGAGAAAAGAGGAACCGCCTAACATCCAACCTCGTTCTGCTCTTACATCTTAAACATGACCCCGGTCCACCTTACCCTATTTACACCCCTCCCCACCTCTGTAACCCCCTCCAACCCTACACCCCTCCCCACCTCTGTAACCCCCTCCAACCCTACACCCCTCCCCACCTCTGTAACCCCCCCCAACCCTGCACCCCTCCCTATCTCTGTAACCCCCTCCAGCCCTACACCCCTCCTATCTCTGTAACCTCCTCCAGCCCTACACCCCTCCCTATCTCTGTAACCCCCTCCAGCCCCACACCCCTCCCTATCTCTGTAACCCCCTCCAGCCCCACACCCCTCCCTATCTCTGTAACCCCCTCCAGCCCTACACCCCTCCCTATCTCTGTAACCCCCTCCAGCCCTACACCCCTCCCTATCTCTGTAACCCCCTCCAGCCCCACACCCCTCCCTATCTCTGTAACCCCCTCCAGCCCCACACCCCTCCCTATCTCTGTAACCCCCTCCAGCCCGACACCCCTCCCTATCTCTGTAACCCCCTCCAGCCCCACACCCCTCCCTATCTCTGTAACCTCCTCCAGCCCTACACCCCTCCCTATCTCTGTAACCCCCTCCAGCCCCGACACCCCTCCCTATCTCTGTAACCCCCTCCAGCCCTACCCCCCTCCCTATCTCTGTAACCCCCTCCAGCCCCACACCCCTCCCTATCTCTGTAACCCCCTCCAGCCCTACACCCCTCCCTATCTCTGTAACCCCCTCCAGCCCGACACCCCTCCCTATCTCTGTAACCCCCTCCAGCCCCACACCCCTCCCTATCTCTGTAACCCCCTCCAGCCCTACCCCCCTCCCTATCTCTGTAACCCCCTCCAGCCCCACACCCCTCCCTATCTCTGTAACCCCCTCCAGCCCGACACCTCTCCCTATCTCTGTAACCCCCTCCAGCCCCACACCCCTCCCTATCTCTGTAACCCCCTCCAGCCCTACACCCCTCCCTATCTCTGTAACCCCCTCCAGCCCTACCCCCCTCCCTATCTCTGTAACCCCCTCCAGCCCCACACCCCTCCCTATCTCTGTAACCTCCTCCCGCCCCTACACCCCTCCCTCCCTCCCTATCTCTGTAACCTCCTCCAGCCCTACACCCCTCCCTATCTCTGTAACCCCCTCCAGCCCTACACCCCTCCCTATCTCTGTAACCCCCTCCAGCCCGACACCCCTCCCTATCTCTGTAACCCCCTCCAGCCCCACACCCCTCCCTATCTCTGTAACCCCCTCCAGCCCTACCCCCCTCCCTATCTCTGTAACCCCCTCCAGCCCCACACCCCTCCCTATCTCTGTAACCTCCTCCCGCCCCTACACCCCTCCCTCCCTCCCTATCTCTGTAACCTCCTCCAGCCCTACACCCCTCCCTATCTCTGTAACCCCCTCCAGCCCTACACCCCTCCCTATCTCTGTAACCCCCTCCAGCCCGACACCCCTCCCTATCTCTGTAACCCCCTCCAGCCCCACACCCCTCCCTATCTCTGTAACCCCCTCCAGCCCTACACCCCTCCCTATCTCTGTAACCTCCTCCAGCCCTACAACCCTCCGAGATCTCTGCGCTCCTCCAATTCTGGCCTCTTGCCCATCCCCGATTTTAATCGCTCCACCATTGGCGGCCGTGCCTTCAGCTGCCTTAGCCCTGGGCTCTGGAATTCTCTCCCTGAACCTCTCCGCCTCTCTCTCCTCCTTTAAAATGTTCTTTAAAACTTTGACCAAGCTTTTGGTCACCTGTCTTAATATCTCCTTATGTGGCTCATTGTGAAATTTTATTTGATAATTGCTCCTGTGAAGCGGCTTGGGATGTTTTACTACGTTAAAGGCACTGTATAAATGCAAGTTGTTGTTGTTGCTCTTACATAATTTGTAAACATGATGCCTGGTTCTCCTTAACCTGTTTAGTTGAAATAATTGGTCTACACCTCTGTTCAAAAAAGGGTACACAGATAAACCCGGCAACTACAAGCCGGACAGCCTAACGTCGCTGGTGGGGAAACTTTTAGAGACAATAATCCAGGACAAAATTAATTGGGACTTGAAAAATTATGGGCTAATAAATGAAAGTCAGCACAGATTTGTTAACAGAAAATTGTGTTTGACTAACTTGATTGAGTTCTTTGATGAAGTAACGGAGAGGGATGATGTTGTGTATATGGACTTTCAAAAGGTTATTGACAAAGTACCACATAATAGACTTGTTAGCAAAATTAAAGCCCGTGGATTAAAGGGACAGTGGCAGCTTGGATAGAAAATTGTCTAAGGGACAGAAAGCAGAGAGTAGAGGTGAACGATTGTTTTTCAGACTGGAGGGAAGTTTACAGTGATGTTCCCCAGGGGTCAGTATTAGGACCACTGCTCTTACTGATATATATTAATGACCTGGACTTGGGTATAGAGGGTATAATTTCAAAGTTTGCAGATGACACAAAACTCAGAAATGTAGTAAACAATGAGGAGGATAGTAACAGACTTCAGGAGGACATAGACAGACTGGTGAAATGGGCAGACACGTGGCAGATGTAATTTTAATGCAGAGAAGTGTGAAGTGATACATTTTGGTAGGAAGAATGAGGAGAGACAATATAAACTAAATGGTACAATTTTAAAGGGGGTGCAGGAACAGAGAGACCTGGGGGTGAATGTACACAAATCTTTGAAGGTGGCAGGACAGGTTGAGAAAGCGGTTAAAAAAACATATGGGATCCTGGGCTTTATTAATAGAGGCACAGAGTACAAAAACAAGGAAGTTATACTAAACCTTTATAAAACACTGGTTAGGCCTCAGCTGTGTCCAGTTCTGGGCACCACACTTTAGGAAGGATGTCAAGGCCTTAGAGAGGGTGCAGAAGAGATTTACTAGAATGATTCCAGGGATGAGGGACTTCAGTTATGTGGATAGACTGGAGAAGCTGGGATTGTTCTCCTTAGAACAGAGAAGGTTAAGGGGAGATTTGATCGAGATGTTCAAAATCATAAACGGTTTTGATAGAGTAAATAAGGAGGAACTGTTCCCATTGGTGGAAGGATCGGTAACCAGAGGACACAGATTTAAGATGATTGGCAAAAGAGCCAGAGGGGAGATGAGGAAACATTTTTTTATGCAGCGAGTTGTGATGATCTGGAATGCGCTGCTGGTGGTGGAGGCAGATTCAATCATGGCTTTCAAAAGGGAATTGGATAAGTACTTGAAGGGAAAATATTTACAGGGTAGTGGGGAGAGAGCAAGGGAATGAGACTAATTGGATAGCTCTTTCAAAGAGTCAGCACAGGTACAATGGGCCAAATGGCCTCCTTTGGTGCTGTATTATTTAAGTTTCTATGATACGATACATAGAATCATAGAAAGGTTGCAGCACAGAAGGAGGCCTTTTGGCCCATCAAGTCCGTGCCGGCTCTATGCAAGAGTAATCCAGCTAGTCCCACTCCCCTGCCCGATCCCCGTAGCCCTGCAAATTTTTTCCTTTCAAGTACTTATCCAGTTCCCTTTTGAAGGCCATGATTGAATCTGCCTCCACCACCCCCTCAGGCAGTGCATTCCAGATCCTAACCACTCGCTGTGTAAAAAAGTTTCTCCTCATGTCACCTTTGGTTCTTTTGCCAATCACCTTAAATCTATGTCCTCTGGTTCTTGACCCTTCCGCCAATGGGAACAGTTTCTCTCTATCTACTCTGTCTGGACCCTTCATGATTTTGAACACCTCTATCAAATCTCCTCGCAACCGTCTCTGCTCTAAGGAGAACAACCCCAGCTTCTCCAGTCTAGCCACGTAACTAAAGTCCCTCATCCCAGGAATCATTCTAGTAAATCTTTTCTGCACCCTCTCTAAGGCCTTGACATCTTTCCTAAAGTGCGGTGCTCAGAACTGGACACAATTCTCCAGTTGTGGCGCAAACCAGTGATTTTAAAGGTTCATCATGACTTCCTTGCTTTTGTACTCTATGCCTTTATTTATAAAGCCCAGGTTCCAGTATGCTTTTTTAACCACTTTCTCAAACTGCCCTGCCACTTTCAACAATTTGTGCACATATACCCCCAGATCTCTCTGTTCCTGTACCCCTTTTAGAATTGTGCCCTCTAGTTTATATTGTCTCTCCTCGTTCTTCCTACCAAAATGTATCACTTTGCATTTTTCTGCATTAAATTTCATCTGCCACGTGTCCGCCCATTCCACCAGCCTGTCTATATCCTCTTGAAGTCTATCACTATCCTCCTCACTGTTCACTACACTTCCAAGTTTTGTGTCATCTGCAAATTTAGAAATTGTGCCCTGTATATCCAAGTCCAAATCATTAATATATATTAAGAAAAGCACTGGTCCCAGTACCGACCCCTGGGGAACACCACTGTACACCTCCCTCCAGTCTGAAAAACAACCATTCACCACTACTCTCTGTTTCCTGTCCCTTAGCCAATTCTGTATCCATGTTGCTACTGCTCTCTTTATTCCACGGGCCGCAATCTTGATGACAAGCCTATAATGCGGCACTTTATCAAACGCCTTTTGAAAGTCCATATACACCACATCGACCCTCTCTGTTACCTCATCAAAAAACTCAATCAAGTTAGTTAAACACGATTTGCCGTTAACAAATCTGTGCTGACTTTCCCTAATCAATCCACATAAACACAATCTAGTCCCGAAACTGAATGGCAAACTTGCAGCTCTCCCTCCCACACACACTCAAAATGGCACAATTTTCTCCGTGGCCCTTGAATATGAGAGCCGAGAGCTGGTAAGGTGATTTTCCATCACTCGCACTCCATCTAGAGTCCAGTTATGATTTATTCTATGGCGTGGTCCTCCCCACCCAACTTGTTGATCCTCATCTTTAAGGAACAGCCGGGGCAGAGAGCATGAACCCAAAGTCTGCTCTCTCTCTGTGACCGTGCGAGTCTGTAACTATTCCGAATATTGATGAGAGATGTCAGAAGTCAATCTCCCAACTGTTTGATGATTACCGCTCCTCCCCAAAAATAATTTAAACTCTGCACTCATGAAATGCAAATGTAAGGAATCTTACAACACCAGGTCATAATCCAACTGTTGGACTATAACCTGGTGTTGTAAGACTCTTTACATTTGTCCACCCCAGTCCATCACCGGCATCTCCACATCATGAAATGCAAGTAAACATTTAGGTACCTGTTCTCCGGGGTTCCTCCTTCACTGCTGCTTCACAGAATATTCTGCTTCTCACTGACTGTTAGTCTGGAAATAGCAGGAGCCAGCGTGGATTTCTCAACCTGTTTGCACAACGAGCAGAACTCAGTCAGTCAATAGGCGAGAGTTGATAAGGTCAGCAAGGGACAGGCAACTAAACCAGAACAAAAGGCAGAGAGCGAACTTTCCACTGGGTAGGGAGAGACCAGAGAGAGAGAGAGATGCAGTGGATCAGGAGAGACCAGAGAGAGATCCAGTGGATCAGGAGAGACCAGAGGGAGATCCAGTGGATCAGGAGAGACCAGAGGGAGATCCAGTGGACAGCTGCATTAAACAAAAATGAATGAGACATTGTGTCCTCTCCACTGTTAGCAGATTAACCCTTTCATGCATTTCTTCCCATCCACAGTTAGCACCGGAGAGCCAGGAGGCTCATACTATAACGGAAAGATGGAGTGCCCGGTTTGTGGGGATCAGTTTCCTGAGCTGGTAATTCAGCAGCATGCGTGGGACTGCGATGGATCTAAATTACATGCAAACGGTAAGCAGTGAACTGAAGCAAAAAGTATGAATTGGGGGCAAACTAGACAGAGACAGGGCACTGAACATCCAAATACTCCTGCCCAGGATCAGCCCCGCCCAGGATCAGACCCTCAGCCCCGCCCAGGATCAGACCCTCAGCCCCGCCCAGGATCAGCCCCGCCCAGGATCAGCCCCACAGCCCCACCCAGGATCAGCCCCACAGCCCCGCCCAGGATCAGCCCCACAGCCCCGCCCAGGATCAGCCCCACAGCCCCGCCCAGGATCAGACCCACAGCCCCGCCCAGGATCAGCCCCGCCCAGGATCAGACCCACAGCCCCGCCCAGGATCAGCCCCGCCCAGGATCAGACCCACAGCCCCGCCCAGGATCAGACCCACAGCCCCGCCCAGGATCAGACCCACAGACCCGCCCAGGATCAGACCCACAGACCCGCCCAGGATCAGCCCCGCCCAGGATCAGACCCTCAGCCCCGCCCAGGATCAGACCCTCAGCCCCGCCCAGGATCAGACCCAGTCCTAAACTGTAGTTGACATGGCCCTCAACCATGTCCGTCCTATTTCCATGATGGGGTCCCCCTTGTCCTCACCTTCCACCCCACCAGCCTCCACATTCAACATATCAGCCTCCGCCATTTCCGCCACCTCCAGCGCGATCCCACCACCAAACACATTTTCCCCTCCCCTCCCCTTTCAGCATTCCAAAGGGACCGCTCCCTCCTCGACATCCTGGTCCATTCTTCTATCACCCCCAACACCCGCTCTCCTCCCCAAGGCACCTTCCCAATGCGAGCGCAGGAGATGCAACACCTGCCCCGTCACCTCCTCCCTTCCCACCGTCCAGATTTACTTGCACTACTTTCAATTTAGTATACTGTATCCAAACGCAAACTGGGAGATCGCTTTGCTGTACACCCGCTCTGTCCACAAGCGTGACCCTGACCTGTCGGTCGCTTGACATTTTAATTCCCCGTCCCGCTCCTATTCTGACCTCTGTCCTCAGCCTCTTACACTGTTCCAGTGAATTTCCACATTTCCACATTCACCTGAGGAAGGAGGAAGCCTCCGAAAGCTTGTGATTTTCAAATAAAATTGCTGGACTATAACTTGGTGTTGTAAAATTGTTTACAATTGTCAACCCCAGTCCATCACCGGCATCTCCACATCATGTTCCAGTGAAGACAACGGAAGCTCGAGGAACAGCACCTCATCTTTTGTTTAGGCACTTTACAACCTTCCGGACTCAATACTGATTTCAGTAACTTCAGATCATAACCACTGCTCCCATTTTTTCGGACAGCAGGTGCTGTTGCCATTTACAGCTCCTCTAGACCCATCTTTTGTTTCTTGTCCCATTACCACCCTCCTTGCCTCGCACCATCGTCCCTTCAATCTCTCCTGCCCTCCACCCTATCAGAGACATTCCCTTTTGTTCTTTCCCTCCCCCTTTCCATCGCTCTGTACTTGTTTAAAAACTGTTAAATCTTTAATTTCGTCCAGTTCTGACGAAAGGTCATCGACCTGAAATGTTAAGACTCAAAGTAACTGGGTGAATGTGGAGTGATTGACATAAATAAATATATAAATAATTCTGGAATGTATCTAACTGGAACATAAATCATTCACTTCCATTTTTATTTTTGAGGTGTGTTGAGGCAGGAAGGAGCAGCTCCGAGTTCAGTGAGTCCGTCTTGTACTTTTTCTGGATTGTTTGGTTGACGGTTCCTGTTCCAAGTAATCTGCAGCCTGATTCCCAGGGTTCCAGGGGCCTAGGGTGTACCCAAAAGACCCTTTACCCCACAAACCCCTACCCCACAAACCCCTTCCCCACAGACCCGCACCCCACAGACCCCTTCCCCACAAACCCCTTCCCCATAAACCCCTTCCCCACAGACCCCTACCCCACAGACCCCTACCCCACAGACCCCTACCCCACAGACCCGCACCCCACAGACCCGCACCCCACAAACCCCTTCCCCACAAACCCCTTCCCCACAGACCCCTACCCCACAGACCCCCACCCCACAGACCCCCACCCCACAGACCCCTACCCCACAGACCCGCACCCCACAGACCCGCACCCCACAGACCCCTTCCCCACAAACCCCTACCCCACAGACCCCCACCCCACAGACCCCTACCCCACAGACCCGCACCCCACAGACCCCTACCCCACAGACCCCTTCCCCACAGATCCCTTCCCCACAGACCCCTACCCCACAGATCCCTACCCCACAGATCCCTTCCCCACAGATCCCTTCCCCACAGACCCCAACCCCACAGACCCCCACCCCACAGACCCCAACCCCACAAACCCCTTCCCCACAAACCCCTTCCCCACAGACCCCCACCCCACAGACCCCAACCCCACAGACCCCAACCCCACAAACCCCTTCCCCACAAACCCCTTCCCCACAGACCCCTACCCCACAGATCCCTTCCCCACAGACCCCTACCTCACAGATCCCTTCCCCACAGACCCCTACCCCACAGACCCCTACCCCACAGACCCCCACCCCACAGACCCCCACCCCACAGACCCCCTCCCCACAGACCCCTACCCCACAGACCCCTTCCCCACAGACCCCTTCCCCACAGACCCCTTCCCCACAGATCCCTTCCCCACAGACCCCTTCCCCACAGACCCCTTCCCCACAGACCCCTTCCCCACAGACCCCTTCCCCACAGACCCCTTCCCCACAGACCCCTACCCCACAGACCCCTACCCCACAGACCCGAACCCCATAGCCCCACACCCCATAGACCCACACCCCACAAACCCCTACCCTACAGACCCACAGTCCATAGACCCCTACCCCATGGACTCACACCTCACATACCCACACCCCACAAACCTCTACCCCACAGACCCGCACCCCACAGACCCCATGTTCTATGCATCCGTACCCCACAGACCTGTATCCCACAGACCAGTATCGCATGACCTGTACCCCACTGACTCATATCCCACGGACGGATAGCCCACACGTGCACTCCATACCAAACTGACATATACCCCCGAGCTGAACTCTACGAACCCATATCCTGTAGATATGTACCCCATACCCCGCGGACCAGTATTCCTCAGATCTGTACCTCACAGACCTCTGCTCACAGACCTGAAGGATGCCGTACTTCACGAACCTGTGGACACAGACTTTGTACTCCATAGACTCCGTACTCCATTGACCTGTATCCATGGACTCTGTACTTCACATAGATGTGATTGGAACGAAGGATGTGGTGGGGAATGGGGATGTGGTGGGGAATGGGGATGTGATGGGGAATGGGGATGTGATGGGGACGGAGGTTGTGATGGGGAATGGGGATGTGGTGGGGAATGGGGATGTGATGGGGAATGGGGATGTGGTGGGGAATGGGGATGTGATGGGGAATGGGGATGTGATGGGGAATGGGGATGTGATTGGAACGAAGGATGTGGTGGGGAATGGGGATGTGGTGGGGAATGGGGATGTGGTGGGGAATGGGGATGTGATGGGGAATGGGGATGTGATGGGGACGGAGGATGTGGTGGGGAATGGGGATGTGGTGGGGAATGGGGATGTGATGGGGAATGGGGATGTTGTGGGGAATGGGGATGTGATGGGGAATGGGGATGTGATGGGGACGGAGGATGTGATGGGGAATGGGGATGTGATGGGGACGGAGGATGTGATGGGGAATGGGGATGTGATGGGGAATGGGGATGTGGTGGGGAATGGGGATGTGATGGGGACGGAGGATGTGATGGGGAATGGGGATGTGATGGGGAATGGGGATGTGATGGGGACGGAGGATGTGATGGGGAATGGGGATGTGATGGGGAATGGGGATGTGGTGGGGAATGGGGATGTGATGGGGACGGAGGATGTGATGGGGAATGGGGATGTGATGGGGAATGGGGATGTGATGGGGACGGAGGATGTGATGGGGAATGGGGATGTGATGGGGAATGGGGATGTGATGGGGACGGAGGATGTGATGGGGAATGGGGATGTGATGGGGAATGGGGATGTGATGGGGATGTGATGGGGACGGAGGATGTGGTGGGGAATGGGGATGTGATGGGGAATGGGGATGTTGTGGGGAATGGGGATGTGATGGGGAATGGGGATGTTGTGGGGAATGGGGGTGTGATGGGGAATGGGGATGTGATGGGGACGGAGGATGTGATGGGGAATGGGGATGTTGTGGGGAATGGGGATGTGATGGGGACGGAGGATGTGATGGGGAATGGGGATGTGATGGGGAATGGGGATGTTGTGGGGTATGGGGATGTGATGGGGAATGGGGATGTGATGGGGAATGGGGATGTGATGGGGACGGAGGATGTGATGGGGAATGGGGATGTGATGGGGAATGGGGATGTGATGGGGAATGGGGATGTGATGGGGAATGGGGATGTGGTGGGGAATGGGGATGTGGTGGGGAATGGGGATGTGATGGGGAATGGGGATGTGGTGGGGAATGGGGATGTGATGGGGAATGGGGATGTGGTGGGGACGGAGGATGTTGTGGGGAATGGGGATGTTGTGGGGAATGGGGATGTGATGGGGAATGGGGATGTGATGGGGAATGGGGATGTTGTGGGGTCCAGATTCCAATGCCCTCTGTACCCTTCTCTTTAATTTGCTGTTTATGAACAGGTGCAGTGCGATGCGGCCAGAATTCCACGTGGTGAAAACCGGCCTTGTGCTCAGCCCATTGTCTCCACCTCTCCTTGGTGCATGGACTCTTGCAAGGGTCGAGTTGCATGGGCCCACACCCCAGTACCTCCCCAAGTTCCAATTCATGTATGAGCCCAGACAGTCAGGTCAGCAGCTATTCAGCCCTGGGAGGTAACAGAACTGAGCTGATTCTGTTGTAAACTAATTCTTATTCTTGGTTGTAACAATTTTCAGAGTTAATGTGAGTGACAGTAAAATTGTCAGGTTACAGCAGTTGGTGGGTGTCGGGTTTATGTCCTGTGTGGGGTTCTGATTGGCAGAGCTTGCTCTCAGGAGTGTTTATCAGAGGATAATGTTGATTCTCCTTCAGCTGATTCAAGGTGAGAATTATCAGCTTGTAACTTGCAACAATTACTTCCACCAACACGTGAATCAAGTGGTTTCTGTTGTCTCGTCAGATATGTCTGCAGTTCCACACTCCAGCACAGGTAACATCAGGGGGATGTCACTCCCTGTGGGGAATGAGGTGTCACCAAAGTTATTGTGCAATTCCTGCTCTCCCTCAATTTCTCCCCTAGTACCCTGAGGGTGTTGATTCTCATTGGGGTACGGGTTCCACAGACACTGACTCTCACTGGGGTTTTTTTTATTATTCGTTCACGGGATGTGGGCGTCGCTGGCGAGGCCGGCATTTATTGCCCATCCCTAATTGCCCTTGAGAAGGTGGTGGTGAGCAGACTTCTTGAACCGCTGCAGTCCGTGTGGTGAAGGTTCTCCCACAGTGCTGTTAGGAAGGGAGTTCCAGGATTTTGACCCAGCGACAATGAAGGAACGGCAATATATTTCCAAGTCGGGATGGTGTGTGACTTGGAGGGGAACGTGCAGGTGGTATTGTTCCCATGTGCCTGCTGCTCTTGTCCTTCTAGGTGGTAGAGGTCGCGGGTTTGGGAGGTGCTGTCGAAGAAGCTTTAGCAAGTTGCTGCAGTGCATCCTGTGGATGGTGCACACTGCAGCCACAGTGCACCGGTGGTGAAGGGAGTGAATGTTTAGGGTGGTGGATGGGGTGCCAATCAAGCGGGCTGCTTTGTCCTGGATGGAGTCGAGCTTCTTGAGTGTTGTTGGAGCTGCACTCATCCAGGCAAGTGGAGAGTATTCCATCACACTCCTGACTTGTGCCTTGTAGATGGTGGAAAGGCTTTGGGGAGTCAGGAGGTGAGTCACTCGCCGCAGAATACCCAGCCTCTGACCTGCTCTCGTAGCCACAGTATTTATATGGCTGGTCCAGTTAAGTTTCTGGTCAATGGTGACCCCCAGGATGTTGATGGTAGGGGATTCGGTGGTGGTAATGCCGTTGAATGTCAGGGGGAGGTGGTTAGACTCTCTCTTGTTGGAGATGGTCATTGCCTGGCACTTGTCTGGCGCGAATGTTACTTGCCACTTATGAGCCCAAGCCTGGATGTTGTCCAGGTCTTGCTGCATGCAGGCTCGGACTGCTTCATTATCTGAGGGGTTGCGAATGGAACTGAACACTGTGCAGTCATCAGCGAACATCCCCATTTCTGACCTTATGATGGAGGGAAGGTCATTGATGAAGCAGCTGAAGATGGTTGGGCGTACGACACTGCCCTGAGGAACTCCTGCAGCAATGTCCTGAGGCTGAGATGATTGGCCTCCAACAACCACTACCATCTTCCTTTGTGCTCGGTATGACTCCAGCCACTGGAGAGTTTTCCCCCCGATTCCCATTGACTTCAATTTTACTAGGGCTCCTTGGTGCCACACTCGGTCAAATGCTGCCTTGATGTCAAGGGCAGTCACTCTCACCTCACCTCTGGAATTCAGCTCTTTTGTCCATGTTTGGACCAGGGCTGTAATGAGGTCTGGAGCCGAGTGGTCCTGGCGGAACCCAAACTGAGCATCGGTGAGCAGGTTATTGGTGAGTAAATGCCGCTTGATAGCACTGTCGATGACACCTTCCATCACTTTGCTGATGATTGAGAGTAGACTGATGGGGCGGTAATTGGCCGGATTGGATTTGTCCTGCTTTTTGTGGACAGGACATACCTGGGCAATTTCCACATTGTCGGGTAGATGCTAGTGTTGTAGCTGTACTGGAACAGCTTGGCTAGAGGCGCAGCTAATTCTGGAGCACAAGTCTTCAGCACTACAGCTGGGATGTTGTCGGGGCCCATAGCCTTTGCTGTATCCAGTGCACTCAGCCGTTTCTTGATATCACGTGGAGTGAATCGAATTGGCCGAAGACTGGCTTCCGTGATGGTGGGGATATCGGGAGGCGGCCGAGATGGATCATCCACTCGGCACTTCTGGCTGAAGATGGTTGCAAACACTTCAGCCTTGTCTTTTGCACTCACGTGCTGGACTCCGCCATGATTGAGGATTCCGCCATGATTCCGCTGTTTAGCATGCATGTAGTCCTGAGTTGTAGCTTCACCAGGTTGGCACCTCATTTTTAGGTACGCCTGGTGCTGCTCCTGCCATGCTCTTCTACACTCCTCATTGAACCAGGGTTGATCCCCTGGCTTGTTGGTAATGGTAGAGTGAGGAATATGCCAGGCCATGAGGTTACAGATTGTGCTGGAATACAATTCTGCTGCTGCTGATGGCCCACAGCGCCTCATGGATGCCCAGTTTTGAGCTGCTAGATCTGTTCTGAATCTATCCCATTTAGCACGGTGGTAGTGCCACACAACACGTTGGATGGTGTCCTCAGTGCGAAGACGGGACTTCATCTCCACAAGGACTGTGCGGTGGTCACTCCTACCAATACGATCATGGACAGATTCATTTGCGACAGGTAGATTGGTGAGGACGAGGTCAAGTAAGTTTTTCCCTCGTGTTGGTTCGCTCACCACCTGCCGCAGGCCCAGTCTGGCAGCTATATCCTTCAGGGCTCGGTCAGTAGTGGTGCTACCGAGCCACTCTTGGTGATGGACATTGAAGTCCACCACCCAGAGTACATTTTGTGCCCTTGCTACCCTCAGTGCTTCCTCCAAGTGGTGCTCAACATGGAGGAGGACTGATTCATCAGCTGAGGGAGGACGGTAGGTGGTAATCAGCAGGAGGTTTCCTTGCCCATGTTTGACCTGATGCCATGAGATTTCATGGGGTCCAGAGTCAATGTTGAGGACTCCCAGGGCCACTCCCTCCTGACTGTATATCACTGTACCGCCACCTCTGGTGGGTCTGTCCTGCCGGTGGGACAGGACATACCCAGGGATGGTGATGGAAGAGTCTGGGACGTTGGCTGAAAGATATGATTCTGTGAGTCTGGCTATGTCAGGCTGTTGCTTGTACTAGTCTGTGGGACAGCTCTCCCAATTTTGGCACAAGTCCCCAGATGTTAGTGAGGAGGACTTTGCAGGGTCGACTGGGCTTGGTGTTTTGCCTTTGTCGTGTCCGGTGCCTAGTGGTCCGATGCCGGGTGGTCCGTCCGGTTTTATTCTTATTATGACTTTTCGTAGCGAGATTTTACAACTGAGTGTCTTGCTAGGCCATTTCAGAGGGCAATTAAGAATCAACCACATTGCTGTGGGTCTGGAGTCACATATAGGCCAGACTGGGTAAGGACGGCAGATTTCCTTCCCTAAAGGACATTAGTGAACCAGATGGGTTTTTATGACAATCTGGTAGTTTCATGGGCATCATTACTGATACTAGTATTTTAATTCCAGATTTTTATTATTTAAATAATTTTAATTTATTGAATTTAAATTCGCCAGCTGCCGTGGCGGGATTTGAACTCATAACTCTGGATTTTAGTCCAGGCCTCTGGATTACTAGTCCAGTAACATAACCACTATGCTACCATACCCCAGGCACTGACTCTCACTGGGGTACAGTTCCACAGACACTGACTCTCACTGGGGTACAGTTCCACAGACACTGACTCTCACTGGGGTACAGTTCCACAGACACTGACTCTCACTGGGGTACAGTTCCACAGACACTGACTCTCACTGGGGGACAGTTCCACAGACACTGACTCTCACTGGGGTACAGTTCCACAGACACTGACTCTCACTGGGGTACAGTTCCACAGGCACTGACTCTCACTGGGGTACAGTTCCACAGACACTGACTCTCACTGGGGTACAGTTCCACAGACACTGATTCTCACTGGGGTACAGTTCCACAGACACTGACTCTCACTGGGGTACAGTTCCACAGACACTGACTCTCACTGGGGAACATAAGAAATAGGAGCAGGAGTAGGCCAATCGGCCCCTCGAGCCTGCTCCGCCATTCAATAAGATCATGGCTGATCTGATCCTAACCTCAAATCTAAATTCATGTCCAATTTCCTGCCCGCTCCCCGTAACCCCTAATTCCCTTTACTTCTAGGAAACTGTCGATTTCTGTTTTAAATTTATTTAATGATGTAGCTTCCACAGCTTCCTGGGGCAGAAATTCCACAGACCTACTACCCTCTGAGTGAAGAAGTTTCTCCTCATCTCAGTTTTGAAAGAGCATCCCCTTATTCTGAGATTATGCCCCCTAGTTCTAGTTTCACCCATCCTTGGGAACATCCTTACCGCATCCACCCGATCAAGCCCCTTCACAATCTTATATGTTTCAATACGATCGCCTCTCATTCTTCTGAACTCCAATGAGTAGAGTCCCAATCTACTCAACCTCTCCTCATATGTCCACCCCCTCATCCCCGGGATTAACCGAGTGAACCTTCTTTGTACTGCCTCGAGAGCAAGTATGTCTTTTCTTAAGTATGGAGACCAAAACTGTATGCAGTATTCCAGGTGCGGTCTCACCAATACCCTATATAACTGCAGCAATACCTCCCTGTTTTTATATTCTATCCCCCGAGCAATAAAAGCCAACATTCTGTTGACCTTCTTGATCACCTGCAAACTAACTTTTTGATTTTCTTGCACTAGGACCCCCAGATTCCTTTGTACTGCAGTACTTTCCAGTTGCTCGCCATTAAGATAATAACTTGCTCTCCGATTTTTCCTGCCATAGTGCATAACCTCACATTTTCCAATATTGTATTGCATCTGCCAAATCTCCGCCCACTCACCCAGCCTGTCTATATCCCCTTGTAGGTTTTTTATGTCCTCCTCACTCTCTACTTTCCCTCCCATCTTTGTATCATCTGCAAACTTTGATATGTTGCACTCGGTCCCCTCCTCCAAATCGTTAATATAGATTGTAAAGAGTTGGGGACCCAGCACCGACCCCTGTGGAACACCACTGGTTACTGGTTGTCAGTCCGAGAATGTACCATTGATCCCAACTCTCTGCTTCCTGTTAGATAACCAATCCTCCACCCTTGCCAGAATATTACCCCCAATCCAGTGATTCTTTATCTTGAGCAATAATCTTTTATGTGGCACCTTGTCGAATGCCTTCTGGAAGTCCAAATACACTACGTCCACTGGTTCCCCTTTATCCACCCTGTACGTTATATCCTCAAAGAACTCAAGCAAATTTGTCAGACATGACTTCCCCTTAGTAAAGCCATGCTGACTTTGTCCTATTAAATTATGTTTATCCAAATGTTCTGCTACTGTCTCCTTAATAATAGACTCCAAAATTTTACCCACCACAGATGTTAAGCTAACTGGTCTATAATTTCCAGCCTTCTGCCTACTACCCTTTTTAAATAAAGGTGTTACATTGGCAGATTTTCCAATCTGCCGGGACCTTTGCCGAGTCCAGAGAATTTTGGAAAATTATTACCAAAGCATCCACAATCCCTACTGCCACTTCCCTCAAGACCCTAGGATGTAAGCCATCAGGTCCAGGGGATTTATCCGCCTTGAGTCCCATTAATTTACTGAGTACCAATTCCTTAGTGATTTTAATCGTATTTAGCTCCTCCCCACTAGAGCTCCCTGTTTGTCCAGTGTTGGGATATTCTTAGTGTCCTTTACCGTAAAGACTGAAACAAAATATTTGTTCAGCATTTTTGCCATCTCCATGTTTCCCACCATTAATTTCCCAGTCTCATCCTCTAAAGGACCTACGTTTGCCTTAGCCATCCTTTTTCTTTTTATATAACTGTAGAAACTCTTGCTATCGGTTTTTATATTTTTTGCTAATTTATTTTCATAATCTATCTTCCCTTTCTTAATCAATCCTTTTGTTACTTTTTGCTGTTTTTTGAAGACTTCCCAATCTTCTATCCTCCCACTAAGTTTGGCTACCTTATATGTCCTTGTTTTTAGTCGGATACTATCCTTAATTTCTTTACTTAGCCACGGATGCCTGTCATTCCTTTTACACCCTTTTTTCCTCAGGGGAATATATATTTTTTGAAAGTTGTAAAATAACTCCTTAAATGTACACCACTGCTCATGTACTGTCTTACCCTTTAATCTATTTTCCCAGTCCACTTTAATCAATTCCGCTCTCATACCATCATAGTCTCCTTTATTCAAGCTCAGTACGCTTGTTTGAGAACCAACCTTCTCACCCTCTAATTGGATATGGAATGTAACCATGTTATGGTCACTCATTCCAAGGGGATCCTTAACTAGGACATTATTAATTAATCCTGGCTCATTACACAGGACCAGGTCCAAGGTTGCTTGCCCCCTTGTAGGTTCAGTTTCATGCTGCTCAAGAAATCCATCCCTAATACACTCAATAAACTCTTCCTCAAGGCTGCCCTGCCCAATTTGATTTGTCCAGTTAATATGATAGTTAAAATCCCCCATAATTATAGCTGTTCCCTTATTACATGCCCCGACTATTTCCTGATTAATACTTCCTCCAGCAGAGTTGCAACTATTAGGAGGCCTATATACTACGCCCACGAGTGTTTTTTTCCCCTTATTATTCCTTATCTCTACCCAAACTGTTTCATTATCCTGATCCTTTGTCCCAATATCATTTCTCTGTATTACAGTGATTCCTTCCCTTATTAACATAGCCACCCCACCTCCCCTTCCTTCCTGCCGGTCCTTCCTGATTGTTAAATACCCTGGCATATTTAATTCCCAGTCGTTGTCACCCTGCAGCCATGTTTCTGTAATGGCCACAAGATCATACCCATACGTAGTTATTTGTGCCGTTAACTCGTCCATTTTGTTATGAATGCTACATGCATTCAGATAAAGAACTTTCAAATATGTTTTGTGACACTTAGTTCCTGCTTTTTCCTTTTTTAACACTTTACCTTTTACTCCATACCTTCTGTCCCTTCCTGACACGCTTTCCTCTGTCTCCCTGCTCAGGTTCCCAACCCCCTGCCACAGCTTTGATGCTGGGTTAATCGCCTTACGCCTTCTAGTTTTTATTTTATCTGTCGTGCCTAAAGTACACTTTCTTTCCGCTGCTCTACGCTTTTCCCTTTCACTTGTTCTTGAACAACTGTTTGTACTATTTGTATTGTAGATTTCCCCTGGGTCTTCCCCTCTCTTGCTGCTCTCAACTTTATTCCTTTCTGACTCCCCGCTCACGTTCCCATCCCCCTGCCACTCTAGTTTAAACCTTCCCCAACAGCACTAGCAAACACCCCCGCGAGGACATTTGTCCCGGTCCTGCTCGGGTGTAACCCGTCCCGCTTGTGCAGGTCCCACCTTCCCCAGAACCGGTCCCAATGTCCCAGGAATCTAAATCCCTCCCTCCTACACCATCCCTGCAGCCACGCATTCATCCGGTCTATTCTCCTGTTCCTATACTCACTGGCACGTGGCACCAGTAGTAATCCTGAGATCACTACCTTTGAAGTCCTGCTTTTTAATTTATCTCCTAACTCCTTAAATTCACCTTGCAGGACCTCATCCCTTTTTTTACCTATGTCGTTGGTACCAATATGGACCACGACTACTGGCTGTTCACCCTCCCCCTCCAGAATGCCCTGTAGCCGCTCCGTGACATCCTTGACCCTAGCACCAGGGAGGCAACATACCATCCTGGAGTCACATTTGCGGCCGCAGAAACACCTATCTGTTCCCCTTACAATTGAATCCCCTATCACTGTAGCCCTGCCACTCTTATTCCTCCCCTCCTGTGCAGCAGAGCCACCCGTGGTGCCCCGAACCTGGCTGTTGCTGCTTTCCCCTGATAAGCCATCTCCCCCAACAGTATCCAAAGCAGAATATCTGTTTGAGAGGGAGATGGCCCAGGGGACTCCTGCTCTACCTGCCTAGTCCTTTTACTCTGCCTGGCAGTCACCCATTTCCTTTCTGCTTGCGTAATCTTTACCTGCGGTGTGACCACCTCACTGAACGTGCTATCCACGACAGTCTCAGCATCGCGGATGCTCCACAGTGAATCCACCCGCAGCTCCAGCTCCGAAATGCAGTTAGCCAGTAGCTGCAGCTGGACACACTTCCTGCACACATGGTCGTCAGGGACACTGGTAGTGTCCATGACTTCCCACATCATGCAGGAGGAGCGTATCACGGGTGCGAGCTGTGCTGCCATGACTTGCCTTAGACTCCCAGACTCTCTTCCTGTTCTAGGCCTCCCCTTTTATACTGCGCTCACCTCTCGGACTCTCCTGCCTCACCTGTGATGTTGCACAGTAGTTGTCTCTTGGTGCAGGTCTGCTGCTGCTTTTATTCCACAATCTCAATCTTCTACTCTCAGATCCACTGCCGCTCTGCGGGAAAAGTTCGGAAAAGCAAGGCAAAGCAGCACCTCCTTCCCCCACTTCACCGAACTCCCACACTTACCGAACTCTCAGCACATTGTGCAGTCCGCACTGACAGGCCCCTGTATTTCTACAGTTGAGACTCAGATGAGTCAGGCCTGCCCCACCTTCAGGTACCAGTTGAATCTAGCTAACCAATTAACTTGCTACAGCAGCTCTCTGCTGAAGCCTGACAGAAACTTAAAAATTTAAACTTTTAAATTGACCTTAAACAGTTGAAGCAATATGCACTAGATTTAAAGAGATTAACCCTTAAACTCCCACACTTACCGAACTCTCAGCACACTGTGTATCCGCACACCGTGCAGTCCGCACTGATTCTCACTGGGGTACAGTTCCCCAGGCACTGACTCTCACTGGGGTACAGTTCCACAGGCACTGACTCTCACTGGGGTACAGTTCCACAGACACTGACTCTTATTGGGGTACAGTTCCCCAGGCACTGACTCTCACTGGGGTACAGTTCCACAGACACTGACTCTTATTGGGGTACAGTTCCACAGACACTGACTCTCACTGGGGTACAGTTCCACAGGCACTGACTCTCACTGGGGGACAGTTCCACAGGCACTGACTCTCACTGGGGGACAGTTCCACAGGCACTGACTCTCACTGGGGGACAGTTCCACAGGCACCGACTCTCACTTGCGTACAGGGGAGTGTCTTGGAAATCCAGGTCATCCTGTTATTTTATTTCTGTTTGTGCTTTTGTTTAATCTAGAAAATCCCGAGGAAGAAGCAGGGGAGGGGGATTGCCCACTGTGTAGTCACTATTTCCCCGCTGATCAAATAGTGCAACATGCAGCATTCTGCAATGGCCCCAGCTACCGACAGGCCCAGGATCGATGGATCTCCAGCTACCAACAGGCCCAGGATCGAGAGAGTCCCAGCTACCGACAGGCCCAGGATCGAAGGATCTCCAGTGAGGATGCCAGCAGCACTGAGCAACTCTTTTGGAGGTACAGGCTGCTTAATCTTCCTCCCAGTGGCCGAGCCTTCTTCCACCTCTGGTGTACAATCTCTGTCACATCCATTTTGATCTTTGTTCTTTCGATGCTCCTATTCTCAGTGCTCCTCTGAATTCCCCTCTCTTGTTGCCACTAAGCTTAAATACTCTTTATCGTACACAATCTTCCTCTTCCCTACTTGAAATAAAGTGCCCTTTTCTAACACAATCCTTCCCAGGACCTCAAAACTGAACTCTTTACCTCCCTCGGTCTCCCATTCCCCCTCCATTAAAACCCAGGCTTGGTCTCACTGAATGGTGACATCTGGTGTCTGCAGTTTGGGCCATGGTTTCGGGGACGGAGTGCAGTGTGTTTGAACTCCGCAGTTTGACCTCGAAGCTGTGGATTGGAATTCAGAGCAGGACAAATGGATGAAAGTCTTCTCTCTCCGACTGTCTCTCTCCCCCTTTGTCTGTCTGTGTCTCTGTTTGTCTGTCTCTCTTATCTGGGGCAGTCTCAACCTATACTTAAGTGTGTAAGTATCCCTGGGTGTGTGTTAGTATTAAAGCAGGAGGTCCTGGGAGTATTGTAGAATGTTACAGCACAGAAGGAGGCCATTCGGCCCATTGTGCCCGTGCCAGCTATCCATTTAGTCCCACTCCCCTGCTCTTTCCCAATAGCCCTGACTGTTTTTCCTTCAAGTATTTATCTAATTCCCTTTTGAAAGTTATTATTGAATCTGCTTCCACTGCCTGTTCAGGCAGTGAATTCCAGTCTGTTGGTATTAGAGCAGTGGGTCCCTGGGAGTGTGTAGCAATTGTGGGGGGATGGGGGCTGCAGAAGTGTGAATAATTTACAGGAGCTTCCCCCACTCTATAACATTCCTTGTCCTAGACTGGTGAGTGAGATTGCCAGTCTAGTGATGAATTAAGAACAGTTTTGTGCTGTGGGCCCAAGCCCACTGACACAGGCAATGGTACGAAACCCTTACAGGCAGCAGTCTGAGCTCGACTTGCATCCAGGCCTCGGAGGTGAAAGGCAACAGTCTGATCCACTGCACCAGCTAATTCACAAAACAGGGGTTTAATCCTTGAATCCATAGGATGGCACAGCGCCAGCCTGTGGACTGTCATCATTTAAAGCTGATAATAGTCCTTTGTATTCTGTTACTTTCTCCTTTTCAGCTACATCAATGGAAGGGAGCCTGTGATTACAGGAGCAGCAGCTGGGGATGAGGGGCCCGGGAGGGTTCTCAGCAGCAGAGGAACAGAGGGAGGCAGTGTGTTGGACCTAGAAAAAGCAATCGAATATTTGGGAAAGCTGGAGCAGCGTTTAATACAGGATCCCGAGTTCAAGCAGTAAGTTTATGGAACGCCAGGGATTTTAAAGGATGAACACTCTGTTATATTTCTAATTCTTTTTGAACCTCCTCACCTGAGATTATTTTGGCTCAATTTATTTCCAGTGGTGAGTTCCTACCTCCCAAACCTTCAAATCTCTGTCTTTGAGTTCTAGGGGGGCTTTCGACGATGTGCAAGAAAAAAAAACAACAGACCATGTCAATTATTCATTATTGGACGGTCTCTGTGAGCTCTCCCTCTGGTCTTTGAGATCAGTACAGCATCACATCAGACCTTGTTTTAAGTTTAAAATATCAACCAAATTTAATTTGCAAAAAATGAACAAACAAATAAGTAATAATGATACAATACATTTAAATATTTACAGTAAACAATCTTCATCCCAACTCCTTGTGATCACATCTATAAGAACAAAGCTACCTCTTTCTAAATAACTTTTAAATAATAATGAACAGTAAATCTTTTCCTAAAATTTCTCAGCAATGTTTCTTGGAAATTCAAACAGTTTTTTTTCTCTCTCAGGAGTTTCAAACTTCTCAGTTCTTTTCAAACTGACCCCTCAGACACTCTGTGGACAGGACAGCTCTTTTTTTACATCCTGGTTAATGGACTTGCTGGATTTTGCTTATCTCAGCACTCAGATTTTAAAAAGGAACTATCACTTGGAGACAGACTAAAGCGATCACTTAGCAAGGTTTAAGTTTGAATTGTCACTCTCGAGCCTTTAGAGGATGAAACTTGCAAAATTGCAACAAATGAAGCTTGGTTGAGGAATTGAACTGCAGTTGATTTTTAAAACGGTTTGTGTAAAGCTGACTGGTCTCAGCAGAACAGCCACTAAATCAAAGCTGGACACATATACCTGGAATTTGTCACACACTCTGTCGTGCATCTCATTCACAACATCAACCCCAACCATCACATCGAGCGGACATGTACTGGAGAACTAGGAACAGGTAAAGTCATGTGTTCGTGAGACATCGCTTCCAAAAATTGTTTGTACAGTTAGTGAGTTTTAGTGTTTGTACGGTTAGTGAGTTTTAGTGTTTGTACGGTTAGTGAGTGTTAGTGTTTGTACAGTTAGTGAGTGTTAGTGTTTGTACGGTTAGTGAGTTTTAGTGTTTGTACAGTTAGTGAGTTTTAGTGTTTGTACGGTTAGTGAGTTTTAGTGTTTGTACGGTTAGTGAGTGTTAGTGTTTGTACGGTTAGTGAGTGTTAGTGTTTGTACAGTTAGAGTGTTAGTGTTTGTACGGTTATTGAGTTTTAGTGTTTGTACGGTTAGTGAGTGTTAGTGTTTGTACGGTTAGTGAGTGTTAGTATTTGTACGGTTAGTGAGTTTTAGTGTTTGTACGGTTAGTGAGTGTTAGTGTTTGTACAGTTAGTGAGTTTTAGTGTTTGTACAGTTAGTGAGTTTTAGTGTTTGTACGGTTAGTGAGTGTTAGTGTTTGTACGGTTAGTGAGTTTTAGTGTTTGTACGGTTAGTGAGTTTTAGTGTTTGTACAGTTAGTGAGTTTTAGTGTTTGTACGGTTAGTGAGTGTTAGTGTTTGTACGGTTAGTGAGTTTTAGTGTTTGTATGGTTAGTGAGTGTTAGTGTTTGTACAGTTAGTGAGTTTTAGTGTTTGTACAGTTAGTGAGTGTTAGTATTTTTAGTTAGTTTCCATGGATCTTCCACCACGGTTACAGTGGACAATCAGGAGAACCCCACAGAAATGTAACCACTATGTTTTCAAGCCCCGAAGTGGGTCCTTCTTACTCATCAAGAGGGCGACTGACTGTGGTCCAGAATACGAAATCCTTCTCACTAAAACTGTTGTTGCTTCATCAGCTACATGTTATGGAACAAGTAATAAAAAATAATTCAGTGATATTATTCTTCGGGATAGATAGTTGGGTTGAAATGGCACAGGTATCAGTGTTCCTCTGTTTGTGTTACAGGGTGTTTGGGCCCCTCCTGAAAAACCCCAACCCCCTACACATCCTGCAGTCGTTGTCGAACGCCATATTTAGGAAAAGTGTTACTGCGGGGGCCAAGGGGGCGGCCCCCGTCTTCCTTTTCTTCCAGCTGGCAAAACTATTTCTGCCGACAGTGAGTACTCAGATATCATTCAATCAATAACGCAGAAATCAATCAATACATAACTCAAACAATACCCTGGGTAATGGGTGGGCACTGTACCCCAGGGTAATGGGTGGGCACTGTACCCCAGGGTAATGGGTGGGCACTGTACCCCAGGGTAATGGTGGGCACTGTACCCCAGGGTAATGGGTGGGCACTGTACCCCAGGGTAATGGGTGGGCACTGTACCCCAGGGTAATGGTGGGCACTGTACCCCAGGGTAATGGGTGGGCACTGTACCCCAGGGTAATGGGTGGGCACTGTACCCCAGGGTAATGGGTGGGCACTGTACCCCAGGGTAATGGGTGGGCACTGTACCCCAGGGTAATGGGTGGGCACTGTACCCCAGGGTAATGGTGGGCACTGTACCCCAGGGTAATGGTGGGCACTGTACCCCAGGGTAATGGTGGGCACTGTACCCCAGGGTAATGGTGGGCACTGTACCCCAGGGTAATGGTGGGCACTGTACCCCAGGGTAATGGGTGGACACTGTACCCCAGGGTAATGGGTGGACACTGTACCCCAGGGTAATGGGCACTGTATCCCAGGGTAATGGGCACTGTATCCCAGAGTAATGGTGGGCACTGTATCCCAGAGTAATGGGTGGGCACTGTATCCCAGAGTAATGGTGGGCACTGTATCCCAGAGTAATGGTGGGCACTGTACCCCAGGGTAATGGTAGGCACTGTACCCCAGGGTAATGGGTGGGCACTGTACCCCAGGGTAATGGTAGGCACTGTACCCCAGGGTAATGGGCACTGTACCCCAGGGTAATGGGTGGGCACTGTATCCCAGGGTAATGGTGGGCACTGTACCCCAGGGTAATGGGCACTGTACCCCAGGGTAATGGGCACTGTACCCCAGGGTAATGGGTGGGCACTGTACCCCAGGGTAATGGGTGGGCACTGTACCCTGGGTAATGGGTGGGCACTGTACCCTGGGTAATGGGTGGGCACTGTACCCTGGGTAATGGGTGGGCACTGTACCCTGGGTAATGGGTGGGCACTGTACCCAGGGTAATGTTGTGGGGGCAGGAGGAGAAGCCATTGCTGGAGATGCTCTGTTATGATCACATTGGTAAATGTGGAACCAGTTCTACTGAGCAGGATAACGCAGGAGAGGCATTGGTGAAGGATGATGTGATTGACTGCATCAGAGGCTGCAGAGGTCAAGAAAGATGAGGAGGAATATAGCAAACACCACAGTCACGGGGGATGTCGTTTGTGATTTTGGTGAAGGCTGTTTCAGGACTGTGACAGGGCCGGAAACCTGATTTGAAAGATTCAAACAAGGGGCAGTAGTAACAGCAGTGACTCATTGTTCTAGTTCTGTTTTTAAGATCTTGCAATCGGAATCCTTTGCTGTTTTTAAGAAGTGGGCAGAAGTATTTATTCTGGAGGTAGTGGTTCCTTGGATCTCCCAGATGGGCGGCTGGGTGAGTAACTTTGGCCGTGGCTTCAGCTGGTGCTCAGACGTTGATTTGTAATGAGCTGCATTCCAAACATGTATACTCGTGTGCTGCATTCTAGACATGTGTACATGTCTGCTGTGTTCCAAACATGTACACACATGTGCTGCATTCCAAAGATGTATACACACACTGCATTCCAAACATGTATATACACACATGTGATGCTTTCCAAAGATGTATACAGTATGCTGTGTTCCAAAGATGTATACATATATCATTGATTAAATGCCCTTGGAGTCTCTCTGTGTTACAGGTAGGTTTCCCCATCTCCTCTCCCGAAGGTGCTGTTTCTTGCTGGGGTACAGTTCCACATACACTGACACTTGCTGGGGTACAGTTCCACATACACTGACACTCGCTGGGGTACAGTTCCACATACACTGACACTTGCTGGGGTACAGTTCCACATACACTGACACTTGCTGGGGTACAGTTCCACATACACTGACACTTGCTGGGGTACAGTTCCACATACACTGACACTTGCTGGAGTACAGTTCCACATACACTGACACTCGCTGGGGTACAGTTCCACATACACTGACACTTGCTGGGGTACAGTTCCACATACACTGACACTTGCTGGGGTACAATTCCACATACACTGACACTTGCTGGGGTACAGTTCCACATACACTGACACTTGCTGGGGTACAGTTCCACATACACTGACACTTGCTGGGGTACAGTTCCACATACACTGATACTTGCTGGGGTACAGTTCCACATACACTGACACTCGCTGGGGTACAGTTCCACATACACTGACACTCGCTGGGGTACAGTTCCACATACACTGACACTTGCTGGGGTACAGTTCCACATACACTGACACTTGCTGGAGTACAGTTCCACATACACTGACACTCGCTGGGGTACAGTTCCACATACACTGACACTTGCTGGGGTACAATTCCACATATACTGACACTTGCTGGAGTACAGTTCCACATACACTGACACTCGCTGGGGTACAGTTCCACATACACTGACACTTGCTGGAGTACAATTCCACATACACTGACACTCGCTGGGGTACAGTTCCACATACACTGACACTTGCTGGGGTACAGTTCCACATACACTGACACTTGCTGGGGTACAGTTCCACATACACTGATACTTGCTGGGGTACAGTTCCACATACACTGACACTCGCTGGGGTACAGTTCCACATACACTGACACTTGCTGGGGTACAGTTCCACATACACTGACACTCGCTGGGGTACAGTTCCACATACACTGACACTTGCTGGGGTACAATTCCACATATACTGACACTTGCTGGAGTACAGTTCCACATACACTGACACTCGCTGGGGTACAGTTCCACATACACTGACACTTGCTGGAGTACAATTCCACATACACTGACACTCGCTGGGGTACAGTTCCACATACACTGACACTTGCTGGGGTACAGTTCCACATACACTGACACTTGCTGGGGTACAGTTCCACATACACTGACACTTGCTGGGGTACAGTTCCACATACACTGACACTTGCTGGGGTACAGTTCCACATACACTGACACTTGCTGGGGTACAGTTCCATATACACTGACACTTGCTGGGGTACAGTTCCACATACACTGATACTTGCTGGGGTACAATTCCACATACACTGATACTTGCTGGGGTACAGTTCCACATACACTGACACTTGCTGGGGTACAGTTCCACATACACTGACACTCGCTGGGGTACAGTTCCACATACACTGACACTCGCTGGGGTACAGTTCCACATACACTGACACTCGCTGGGGTACAGTTCCACATACACTGACACTCGCTGGGGTACAGTTCCACATACACTGACACTCGCTGGGGTACAGTTCCACATACACTGACACTCGCTGGGGTACAGTTCCACATACACTGACACTCGCTGGGGTACAGTTCCACATACACTGACACTCGCTGGGGTACAGTTCCACATACACTGACACTTGCTGGGGTACAATTCCACATACACTGACACTTGCTGGAGTACAGTTCCACATACACTGACACTCGCTGGGGTACAGTTCCACATACACTGACACTTGCTGGGGTACAATTCCACATACACTGACACTCGCTGGGGTACAGTTCCACATACACTGACACTTGCTGGGGTACAGTTCCACATACACTGACACTTGCTGGGGTACAATTCCACATACACTGATACTTGCTGGGGTACAGTTCCACATACACTGACACTCGCTGGGGTACAGTTCCACATACACTGACACTCGCTGGGGTACAGTTCCACATACACTGACACTCGCTGGGGTACAGTTCCACATACACTGACACTCGCTGGGGTACAGTTCCACATACACTGACACTCGCTGGGGTACAGTTCCACATACACTGACACTCGCTGGGGTACAGTTCCACATACACTGACACTCGCTGGGGTACAGTTCCATGGGAGCTGATCACCCTCCAGTACTTCTCCCAAGTGGCCTGGAGGTGGAGACATTCAACACTTGACAGGGCGATTGCTCCGTGTGCCGAGCTCAGGCCCAAGGGAAATATGGCACTGGACCTTATTTGAATGGAAGCGGTGAGCTACTGGTGCTTAACAGCCTCCCGTTATAGCTCACCTGCCACCGCTGGGACCTGGGGTGGGGGGGTGGGGGCAAGGGAGAAGGCCAGCCTGAGGTTCTACATTAGTCCTGGTTCACAGAGTTGCAAAGTAAAGCAACATTATGCCTATTTCAGGTGGGCGGACCTGCTCACCCAATTCCAGGCCCACCTGGCTCTATCCCGGGGAGCTGACGCAAATTATAGAAGCCCTACTTGCACCTTGAATTCAGCAGACGGGCTTGTACCTGGGCCTTGTTGTATGGTTCTGCATTTACACAATAAGCCATTAGATTTCCCCTTCACTAATGCACGTGCAAAGAGGGTCCCATATCTGCAGGTGGCCAGTATGATGCACAGTGCCAGTGAGGGCCGGGATGCCAGGTCGCTCTTCCAATTTTCCATATAAATTCCCAATCTCATCTTGGTGGAGACACGGAGTGAATTACAGACTCGTTCTCCTGAACAAGACAGGAAAAATTGGACAACCAGTTACCTTGGGATTTGTAAAAATATCACACTGGAATGGGAGGGGACAGCAATTTCAGGTGAGGCTGAGGAACACTATTGGGACAGTGTAGAGGGAGCTTTACTCTGTATCTAACCCTGTACCTGCCCTGGGAGTGTTTGATGGGACAGTGTAGAGGGAGCTTTACTCTGTATCTAACCCTGTACCTGCCCTGGGAGTGTTTGATGGGACAGTGTAGAGGGAGCTTTACTCTGTATCTAACCCGTGCTGTACCTGCCCTGGGAGTGTTTGATGGGACAGTGTAGAGGGAGCTTTACTCTGTATCTAACCCTGTACCTGCCCTGGGAGTGTTTGGTGCTGACACTTGATTCCTGGAATGTGAAGTATTTTGTTCCCCAGCTCTAACATCCTTCAACACAAAGAACACAGAAAGGGATCAGTAACCGAGCCCTGGGAGTGATTCAGTCTGTCTTTTTCTGTTTACAGCAAGCAGTACTGTGTGCTCTCGGTGCTCTGCTAGCAAGCGGTCTGCTACTGGGCCTCACAATGCTTCTGATGACGTCGAATTCAAATAAATAAGCAGGGCACATGAATGTACCAGGGCGATTGATGTCTGATGCCCAGAAGCAACACACCTGAACTTCAGAAACTACTTTTAAGCAAAACATCAAGCATCCAGAAACCAGAAAGGATTCGCTCTGACTCCTGATGCTTCGTTCTACCAACATGCACTCTATTCCCACAATGTGCCAAGGAGCAATTCCTCCACACAGCTTATAGTCCCAGTCACAGTCAGCCAGTATCCAGGAAATTCACCAAAACCAACAGAGCTGGGGCAGAGAGAGGGATAGAAGTGGGACGGGGCGAGGGACCGAGGCGGGGAGAGGGACCGAGGCGGGGAGAGGGACCGGGGCGGGGAGAGGGACCGGGGCGGGACGGGGAGAGGGACCGAGGCGGGGAGAGGGACCGAGGCGGGGAGAGGGACCGGGGCGGGACGGGGAGAGGGACCGAGGCGGGGAGAGGGACCGAGGCGGGGAGAGGGACCGGGGCGGGGCGGGGAGAGGGACCGAGGCGGGGCGGGGAGAGGGACCGAGGCGAGGCGGGGAGAGGGACCGAGGCGGGGCGGGGAGAGGGACCGAGGCGGGGCGGGGAGAGGGACCGAGGCGGGGCGGGGAGAGGGACCGAGGCGGGGCGGGGAGAGGGACCGAGGCGGGGCGGGGAGAGGGACCGAGGCGGGGCGGGGAGAGGGACCGAGGCGGGGCGGGGAGAGGGACCGAGGCGGGGAGAGGGACCGAGGCAGGGCGGGGAGAGGGACCGAGGCGGGGAGAGGGACCGAGGCGGGGCGGGGAGAGGGACCGAGGCGGGGCGGGGAGAGGGACCGAGGCGGGGAGAGGGACCGAGGCGGGGAGAGGGACCGAGGCGGGGTGGGGAGAGGGACCGAGGCGAGGCGGGGAGAGGGACCGAGGCGGGGCGGGGAGAGGGACCGAGGCGAGGCGGGGAGAGGGACCGGGGCGGGGAGAGGGACCGAGGCGAGGCGGGGAGAGGGACCGGGGCGGGGAGAGGGACCGAGGCGGGACGGGGAGGGGCAGCAGCTTGAGTTCTGAAGCTTGTTTTGTGGCTGGTGAAAATTAACTGTTAACTGAGTGATAAATATCCTCATCCTGGAACTCAGAAATTAGTTGGGAAATTGAACTTTTGTTTAAAAATATAGAATTTTGAAGTCTGGTGAACATTTTAGAAATTTCTGGAAACCCAGCTCCAGAAGCAGCATGCTTTTTATTTATTTATTCTCGGGATGTAGCAACGCTGGGAAGGCCCCCAATCATTGCCCGTATCTAGTTGCCCTGTTTTGATGTAACTGAGGGGTTTGCTGGGCCACTTCAGAGTGTCAACCACATCGGTGTGGGACTGGAGTCACGTATAGGCCCAGACCGGGGAAGGACGGCAGGTTTCCTAAAGGGCATCAGTGAACCAGTTGGGTTTTTACGACAATCCGACAGATTCACGGTCACTTTTACTGAGACCGGCTTTTTATTTGTAGTTTTTTTTAAAACTGAATTCGAATTCTCAAACTGCCCTGGTCGTGTTCTGAACTCACGTTCTCTGGCCTGGATTACTGGTCCAGTAACAAGTTCACTACACTACCGTACACGTGGAATATACACGTGCAATATGTGTGTGGTGACATTCTCAGCCAAAGTTACAGACTGTGTCTCTGTTCTGTGGGCCTTTGGTACAGAAAGGTCGAGACGGTGTAGATGAAAAACGCTTGCTGTTTAATTGCGAACACCGAACCTGCCCACATTTTGTGGCAGCATCTTTTCTACAAGGATGTTGGACAGTGGGAAAGGAAGGTTTGTGATAGCCATGTCGCTGCAGGCCTCTGAAAGGCTGAATTAGTGGAGGTGACTGCTGGACACTGCGGTGCCTGCAGCATGCCCAAATATACCTCCCCCTTTACCTGCGTGCCAAAACAAGTACTTCCTGTCAGCTGACCGAGGGGCACTGTTGGCTGTAATTTTGCTGCCCAGCCTGTCACACCTTAGTCTCTTGGAGACTGGGTGAAAAGAAGTGCCTTAGGCATTGTTCTATCAAAATAAATCATCGCTGATTTTCAAATTTTACAACAGAATGATTCATGTTTGTGTTGATTGCTGATAACAGAGTCTGATGATGCAATGGGAGAATTTCCTGGAATAGTCTACAGCAAACATTGGGTCTGATTGCTTCTTATTGTTTCTTTATAAATGTTTGTATCTGAAGGTACACACAAGAATGTATCCATTTTCACAGTGGGGAAAGAGGACAAAATACCAGTGGTACAAGGGAACCGAAAAATAAATCCTGGGGTGAAGTTGATCAGTGTGGGGATCATGGTGTGCAATTAACCCCCGCCTGGTGATAACGGTGCAGCATGTACAATCTGTGCTGCCTGCTCATTTAAAATGATCGCTACGAGCAGCGAGTGCGACCCGCACTGTTCATTAGCTGTACGCATGAGAAGGGGGCCCGATACCAGAAGGCCACAATGCTGCTTAAAATGCTACTTAAAGGCAGCCTGCACCTCTTAAAGGTGCGGTTTTGTTGTGGCTGCACAATCATTGGAAATCATTTGTGAGCTGAAATGGCGCCTCGTCCATTGCTTCTCGGTGAAGTAGGAGAAGTGTTCCCTGAAGACTCTGTGCATATCGGTGATTATCTCCCTCCTTTGCATCTTCCCGGTGTGATACTCTCGCGAGCGTTCCCTCCTACACCAAGATGGCGCACCACGCATGTTCCATCAGCAGGCTGAGGACGCATCTTCGACAGCAATTTGGGTCCTTGGGTGGCCGCATAGCGCCTGAAAAACAGATTGGATTTCATATAAGTTTAAAAATGATAATGGAGAAAATAATAAGCCTTAAGATAAATCTTCAGCACCTGATGGTTTCCAACCCAGGGTATTAAAAGAAACAGGTGCATTAGTCATAATTTTCCAAAACTCTAGATTCATGAATAGTGCCTTTGGATTGGAAAGTTGCAAATGTTTAAGAAGGGAGAGAAACCAGGTAACAACAAAAACAACTTGCATTTATATCGTGTCTTTAATGTAGTGAAACGTCCCAGGAGGATTATCAAACAAAATTTGACACCGAGCCATATAAAGAAATATTAGGACAGGTGACAAAAGCTTGGTCAAAGAGGTAAGTTTTGAGAAGCATCTTAAAGGAGGAGAGAGGTAGAGAGGTGCAGAGGTTTGGATGAGCTCTTATCAGTTTAACATCAATTGTGGAAAAGGTACTGGAATCTATCAGAGTGACTGAGCACATGGACATTTGATCAAAGAGTGTCAGCATGGATTTGTGACGGGTAGGTCATGTCTGACTACTCTAGTTGAAGCAGATTTCACTCCAATTTGCTGGCCATAAAAAGTACTTGCCTCAATTTTATACAAACAGTACCAACAACTTGCATTTATATAGCACCTTCAGCATAGTCAAACATCCCTAGGTCCTTCACAGGAAAGTAATCAGACAAAAATTGACACTAATCCTAAAGAAGGAGACATTAGGACAGGTGACCAAAATCTTGGTCAAAGAGGTAAGTTTTAAGGAGCACCTTAAACAGAAGAGAGAGAGGCGGAGAGGTTTAGGGAGGGAATTCCAGAGCTCAGGGCCTAGACAGCAGAAAACACGGCCGCCAATGCTAAGGCAAAGGAAGTTGGCGATGCACAAGAGGCCAGAGTTGGAGGAAGGCAGAGATCTCGGTGGTTTGTAGGGCTGGAGGAGGTTACAGAGATAGGGAGGGGTGAAACCATGGAGGGAATTGAACATGAGGATGAGAATTTTAAAATTGAGTCGTTGCTTGACTGGGAGCCAATATAGGTCAGCAAGCACAGGGGTGATGGGTAAATGGGACTTGGTGCGAAATAGGATACGGGCAGCAGAGTTTTGGATGAGCTCAAGTTTATGGAGGGTGGAAGATGGGAGGCCGGCCAGGAGAGCATTGGAATAGTCGGATCTGGAGGTAACAAAACCATGGATGAAGGTTTCAGCAGCAGGTGGGCTGAGGCAAGGGTGGAGATGGGCAGTAGGCGGTCTCAGTGATGGAGCGGATTATGGGGTCAGAAGCTCAGCTCAGGGTCAAATAGGATGCCGAGGTTGCGAACGGGTTTGATTCAGCCTGAGACAATGGCCAGGGAGAGGGATGGAATCGGTAGCTAGGGAACGGAGATTGTGATAGGGACCGAAGTCAATAGCTTCAGTCTTCCCAATATTTAATAGGATGAAATTTTAGATCATCCAGGAGTGCATGTTGAACAAGCAGACTGACAACACAGAGGCGGTGGAGGGGACGGGAGAGGTGGTGGTGAGGCAGAGCTGGGTGTCGTCAGCATACATGTGGAACCTGATGTGTTTTCAGATGAGCTCGCCAAGAGGGCCAAGGATACATCTTTGGGGGAATCCAGGGGTAACCTTGAGGGGGGGCGGGGTGGGGGGTGGAAGAGAAGCCATTGCAGGAGATTCTCTGGCTAAGTCTGGATAGGTCAGAGTGAAACCAGGCGAGGGCAGTCCCACCCAGCAGGACAACGAAGGAGAGACCTTGGAGGAGGATGGTGTGCTCAACCATGTGCAAAGGTGCAGACAGGTGGAGAAGGATGAGGAGGGATCGTGCACCATGATTACAGTCACATAGGATGTCATTTGTGACTTTTATTAGGGCTGTTTCAGTACTATGGCAGAGGCGCAAACCTGATTGGAGAAGTTCAAACATGGAATTGCGGGAAAGATGGGCACGGACTTGGGAGGAAAGGGATGGTGGAGATGGGGCGGGAGTTTGCAAGGACAGAGGGTCAAGGGTGGATTTTTTGAGAAGGGGGGACAGTACTACCTGAGGGGAGGGAACCATTTACAATATCAGCTAATATGGGGGCCAGGAAGGGGAATTGGATGGTCAGTAGTTTAGTGGGAATAGGGTTCAGAGAGCAAGAAGTGGGTCTCTTGGACAAGATGAGCTTGGTGAGGGCACGAGGGGAGAAACTGGAGAAAGATGAGGGTTCAGGGCCAGGGTAGGGGAGAACCTTTAGGGAAGTTTGGCTCAGTGGGCTAGGGGAAGGAAGAGATGCGGCAGAGGCAGCTGAGTGGGTGGTCACAATCTTAGCAATGAAGAAGTCCACCAGCCCCTCGCACATGTTGTTGGAGGTGAGGGTGGAGGGGGCAGGGGAAAGGGGTTTCAGGAGACAGTTGGGAATGGTGAAAAGAAGTGTTGGTTATCTTTGCATCCCAGGATGATCCTGGCATAGTGAGCAATTTTGGCAGAGGAGAGCAGGGCCCGCTAATGCTTGATGTGGTCCAGGCAGATCTGGTGATGAATGGCTTGTGCCATAAAAGTTAAAATCTGCGTCCCTTAGACTCAAGGGAACGAAGATGGGGGGGTCATACCAAGGGGAACGACCAGGGTGAGAGAGAGTGAGGGTTTTACTGAGGACAGGTGCATCAAAGGTGGAGGTGAGGGTATGATTGAGCAGATCGGTAGCTGCAGAAATATCATGACAAATAGAGGGCCAAAGGCACAGTTGGGAGTTTGAAAGTGCTCTTTTAAGTGACTTGGGAAGAAATCCACCAAAAATGGGCTGGAATTTTGGGAGCAGCGTGTAACCCTCTGCATCACACAGTCCCACTGGAAAATTATTCTTTAATGTCACTGACACTTTGGTAAGGATTATATTAAACTCATATTCCATTTATCAGAAACTTACTTAAATTTTCTCCAGACTAAGGTGGATTCCAAAAAGGAGAATTTACATTCAGTGCAACTGTGAACAGGTGACGGAGGAGCTGTAGCAAATCACAAAGCAAAAGGTCAGAGAAACAATCGCTGTCTCGAACTAAGGGAAAGAAACTGGTAATTATTCATTAACTTATCTATCTAAACAATATAACAAATCATATCAGTGATAGATTTCCACTGAAATGTTACGTTCTTTTACGACTGCAGACAAACTCAAGTAATTTGCTTTCTTATCGCTGCTAAGTATAGTCCCAGAGATTACTGAGAAATAGAAAGGACCCGAAAAGGACATCCACTGTTTGTTGAACTGATTGTCCACCTGTTCTCTCCAAGTTCCCCTATTTGCATACAGTGATTGGGTGACATTATGGGCAGAAACAGGGTGTGAAGGGTGGCTGAGAATGTGTGGGGACAGTTACTGACCCTGGGCTGGATATTGTGTGTTTGTGCAGTATGTGTGTGTGTGTGTGTGATTAAGTACCAGTGTGTGCATATGTGTGAGTATCTTGTGTGTGTCTGTGACTGTGAGAGCTTCTATATGTGTGTGAATACATACCTGTGTGTAAGTAGTGAGACTGTGTGTTAGCATCTGTTTGTAAGTGTGTGTATGTGTATCTATGTGAGTATGATTGTATGTGTGTGTGAGTATGTGTGTACATGTATCTATGTGAGTATGATTGTATGTGTGTGTGAGTATGTGTGTACATGTATCTATGTGAGTATGACTGTATGTGTGTGTGAGTATGTGTGTACATGTATCTATGTGAGTATGACTGTATGTGTGTGTGAGTATGTGTGTACATGTATCTATGTGAGTATGACTGTATGTGTGTGTGAGTATGTGTGTACATGTATCTATGTGAGTATGATTGTATGTGTGTGTGAGTATGTGTGTACATGTATCTATGTGAGTATGACTGTATGTGTGTGTGAGTATGTGTGTACATGTATCTATGTGAGTATGATTGTATGTGTGTGTGAGTATGTGTGTACATGTATCTATGTGAGTATGACTGTATGTGAGTATGACTGTATGTGTGTACATGTATCTATGTGAGTATGACTGTATGTGTGTGTGAGTATGTGTGCACATGTATCTATGTGAGTATGACTGTATGTGTGTGTGAGTATGTGTGTACATGTATCTATGTGAGTATGATTGTATGTGTGTGTGTGTATGTGTGTACATGTATCTATGTGAGTATGACTGTATGTGAGTATGACTGTATGTGTGTACATGTATCTATGTGAGTATGACTATGTGTGTGTGAGTATGTGTGTACATGTATCTATGTGAGTATGACTGTATGTGTGTGTGACTGTGTGTGTACATGTATCTATGTGAGTATGACTGTATGTGTGTGTGACTGTGTGTGTACATGTATCTATGTGAGTATGACTGTATGTGTGTGTGACTGTGTGTGTTTGTGTAGGACACATAGGAGAATAATGGGCAGCTCACAAGGACTCAAAGTCCTGAACTGTTGAAGCTGGAGGGTGTGTAGAACCTTAAGGAAGGAGAGAACAGATAGGGAAGGTAGATGTGTAACCCAGGGATACTGGGGAGCTAACAGAAGTTGATCCCATGGGAGGTGGAAAGTTACACATCTTTAAGGCTAACATTAGGGGTGTGCTTCACTCCAACAGATCAGAATAAGAAGGAGGACAGTTTGCTCTCAAGAAATAAGAAGGATGTGTGACAACAGGATATAAATGGGAGATTTCATAATCTCAGAATGTCCTGATGTGCTTCACAATGAATTATTCTTAGATGTGCTCACTGTTGTGTATTCAATCTCACAGCAGCAAATTTGCGCACAGCAAGGTCCCACAAACAGCAAATGGCCAGCTATTCTGTTTTGGTGGAAGTAAGATGTTGGCCAAGACACCAGGAGAACATCCTTGCTTTTCTTCAAATAGTGCCATGGGATCTTTTATGTCCATCTAAGTAATAAGATGGTGCCTTAGTTGAACTTATCATTCAAGGGACCAGCATCTCCAACAATGCAGTACTGAAGTATCAGCCTAGACAGAATCATAGAATCATAGAAGGTTACAGCACGGAAGGAGACCATTCGGCCCATCGAGTCCGCGCCAGCTCTCTGCAAGAGCAATCCAGCTAGTCCCACTCCCTGCCCTTTCCCTGTAGCCCTGCACATTTTTTCATTTTCAAGTACTTATCCAGTTCCCTTTTGAAGGCCATGATTGAATCTGCCTCCACCACCAGATCCTAATCACTCGCTGTGTAAAAAAGTTGATCCACATGTCACCTTTGGTTCTTTTGCCAATCACCTTAAATCTATGCCCTCTGGTTCTCTGGTTCCCACCAATGGGAACAGTTTCTCTCTATCCACTCTGTCTAGACCCTTCATGATTTTGAATACCTCTATCAAATCTCCTCACAACCTTCTCTGTTCCAAGGAGAACAACCCCAGCTTTGTAGAGAACATTCAGCTGGAGAGGACTTTGATTTAAAGGAGGGAGCCAAGGTTTTACAAAGAAAATGTGAAAGGGTTTGTATCTGAGCTGATCAGCGGCAGATGAAGATGAAACAGGCTGCCAGGAACTGTGCTGAGGCCAGGACACTGGATGCTTTAAGAAGCAACTAAATGATGTAATGGATAGGCAGTAGGATACAATCAAATGAGCCAAGCAGCTTTCTTCATCCAAACCTATCTGATGATCTTGAGATTGATGTTGGAGTAACTGAGGATGCAAGTTAATGAGATCTGGGCATTTTACTGGATACTCGATGTGTCCAATTACTGTGAAACAGCAACAAGACAAATAGAATGCTAAGCAAATGGCCAAAAAAAAAGAGTACAAGTCTGAAGAAGTCATACTTAAAATGTACAAAAGTCTAGTGAGACTGCCACTTGGGTATTGTTTCCATTTCTGGTCATCAATGCACAAGGGAAACATTGAAATCCTGGAGGCAGGGCAGAGAAGAGCCATTTAACTGACCTATGGCACTCCAGGACTCTGCTCCCCTGTAAAATCCTGAAGAGGAAAAGAAGCTTAGAAATCAGGTGTTATTTGGAGCTCATAGGAGGGTCATTGGTGAACTTTTTAAGAATGGAGTGATGACAAGAGTTTTGAGGGGGAGGCAGTATCTACTGAAAGGGATTAGTGGAAAAAGTCCAGCTGTTTTATACATTGTCAAATTTACTCTTGATAATGGGAGCCACAGAGCAGGATTACGTAGATATCATGGGGTTTTACTGAGACGTAGCATTGACATTAGATACAGCTTGATTATTGGTACTTCAGAATTTCTTTCTCTTGTTTGTTCCTCGTTTCTCTACCAGCTCTAACACCTCACCAGCTTATCAAACTCTTCTGTAAAACTGTAATCCCCATGGAGTGTAACATAGATTATCTTAATTGGGTTATTTTTGTGTTATCTCTTGTTAGTGCAAGTGGGTACAAAGTAATATTGGATTTTCATTTTGGATTATTATGCAAACCATTATTTGTGGTCGTCTCTGTGTCATTTATAGAATTTTACCACTCATCATAATTGATATGTATAACAAATCTGACCATGGACACAAGATTTGCCAATTGTACTCCTCCATTTCTCATAATACCACCTTGTCCAACCCTAGTCTGTCCACTTTAGTCTTCCATTCATGTATACGGTACCACCATCGCAGCTTTGGCTTTCATTCATCTTCTGAGGACATCTTTTCAGCTGTAGGGCACACATGCAATGCCCCTTGAAATCATCTCACTGTAACATTGCCCTTCACTGCATGGAAGCTATTCCTTCTCATCCCTTCCCTATGAGTCACTATGTTTTTCTATTGGGAATCTCAGGTAGAGGACCAAGGCTCCATTGTGCAGCCCAGCAGCAAAGCTGAAAACAGTAAGAGAAACAAAAAGGTAAATCAGGAAGCAGTGATTATGTGATGCCGAATTTGAGATTTAAAAGTAGAGATTGCAGCAAGAAGGGAAAATTGAGGGAGATGAGGAGTTATGTAGTTTTGAGGTCCTGAAAAGGAATGAGATTGAGGAGAAGACTTCTAATTTTTAAAACATTTGTTGCCCATCCCTAGTTGTCCTGAGAAGATAGTGGAAGGCTTCCTTGAACCATTGCAGTCCTTATGCTGCTGGTGTTCCTACAATGGCAACTAGGTGAGGAATTCCAGGATATTGACCCAGTAATGTTGAAGGAATGGCGATATATGCCCAGAACAAGATGGTGTGTGACTTGGAGATGAAATTGGGAGTTGATGGTGTTTCCACAACTTTGCTGCTCTTGTCCTCAGTGGTAGAGGTCACAGAGTGAGGTGCAGTTGAAGTAACTTTGGTGAGTTGCTGGAATGCATCCTATAGACAGTATGTGCTGCAGCCACAGTGCTCCAACAGTGGAGGGGGTGGATATCGAGTCCAGTGCCAGATCAAGTGAATTGTTCTGTCCTGGATAGTGATGAGCTTCTTGAGTGTTATTGTGGCTGCCCTCATCCAGGCAAGTGGAGAGTATTCCATCGCACTCCTGACTTGAGCCTTGTAGATGGTGGAAAGGCTTTGAGGGATCAGGTGAGTCACTCATTGCAGCATGCCCAGCCTCTGTTCTGCTCTTGTAGCCACGGTGTTGATATGGCTGGTCCATTTCAGCTTCTGGACAATGGTGACCCCGAAGATGTTGCTGGGGCCTCGGCATTGCTGGTACAGTTGTTGGTCAGGGTAGATAGCTGGGCTTTCTCATGTCCAAGATGGTCATTACCTGGCACTTATGTGGTGCAAGTGTCACCCACCACTTGTCAGCTCAAGCTTGGATGTTATCCAGGTCCTGCTGTAGGCTGACATGGGCAGCTTCATTATCGGAGGAGTTGTGAATGGAGCTGAATACTATAGAATCATTGGCGGGGGAGGGTGGCGGGGGGGGGGGGAGGGTGGTTGGGGGAGGGTGGCGGGGGAGGGTGGCGGGGGAGGGTGGTTGGGGGAGGGGTGGCGGGGGGAGGGTGGCGGGGGAGGGTGGTTGGGGGAGGGGTGGCGGGGGGAGGGGTGGCGGGTGGGAGGGTGGCGGGTGGGTGGGGGGAGGGGGAGGGTGGCGGGTGGGTGGGGGGAGGGTGGCGGGTGGGTGGGGGGAGGGTGGGGGTGGGGGAGGGTGGCGGGGGGGAGTGGCGGGGGGGAGTGGCGGGGGGGAGTGGCGGGGGGGAGTGGCGGGGGGAGTGGGGGGGGAGTGGCCCTGATAATAAAGGATGACATAAGGACAGTGGTCAGAAAGGATCTTGGCTCGGATGATCAGAAAGTAGAATCAATGTGGGTGGAAATAAGAAATAACAAGGGGCAGAGAACACTGGTGGGAGTAGTTTATAGGCCCCTCCAACGGTAGCAATACTGTTGGACAGAGTATAAATCAAGAAATAATGGAAGCTTGTAACAAATGCAATGCAATAATTGTGGGGGGATTTAACCTTCATATAGACTGGGCAAATCAAATTGGCAAAAGTAGTCTGGAGGACGAGTTCATGGAAGGCATTCAAGACAGTTTCCTGGAACAATACATCGTGGAACCAATCAGGGAACAGGCTATTTTAGATCTTGTCTTGTGTAATGAGACAGGATTAATTAGTAATCACATAGCAAGGGATCCTCTGGGGAAGAGTGATCATAATATGATTGAATATCACATTGAGTTCGAGAGTGACGTACTTAAGTCTGAAACTAGAGTCTTAAACTTAAATAAAGCCAATTGCGTAGGTATGAGGAGCGAGTTGGCTAAGGTAGATTGGGAAATTAGATCAAAAGGAATGACGGTAGATAAGCAATGGCGAACATATAAAGAAATATTTCATAATTCTCAACAAATATACATTTTGTTGAGAAATAAAAACTCCACAGGAAAATTAATCCATCTGTGGCTAACTAGAGAAGTTAAGGATAGTATTAGATTAAAAGAAGAGGCTTATAATGTTGTGAAGAAGAGTAGTAAGCCTGAGGATTGGGAGAGTTTTAGAAACCAGCAAAGGATGACCAAAAAATTGATAAAGAGGGAGAAAATAGAATATGAGAGTAAACTAGCAAGAAATATAAAAACAGATTGTAAGAGCTTCTACAAGGATATAAAAAGGAAGAGAGCAGCAAAAGTAAACGTGGATCCCTTAGAGGCTGAGACAGGAGAAATTATAATCAGGAATAAGGAAATGACAGAGACGTCAAACAAATATTTTGTATTTGTCTTCACAGTAGAAGATACAGAAAATATACCAGAAATAGTGGGGAAACCAAGGGTCTAATGAGAGTGAGGAACTTAAAGTAATTAACATTAGTAAAGAAAAAGTACTGGAGAAATTAATGGGACTAAAAGCTGACAAATCCCCTGGACCTGATGGCCTACACTGTAGGGTTCTAAAAGAGGTGGCTGCAGAGATAGTGGATGCATTGGTTTTGATCTTCCAAAATTCCCGAGATTCTAGAATGGTCCCAATGGATCGGAAGATAGTAAATTTAACCCCACTATTCAAGAAAGGAGGGAGAGAGAACACAGGGAACTACAGGCCAGTCAGCCTGATATCAGTCGTCGGGAAAATGCTGGAATCTGTTATTAAGGGAGTGGTAACAGGGCACTTAGAAAATCATAATATGATTAGGCAGAGTCAACATGGTTTTATGAAAGGGAAATTGTGTTTGACAAATCTATTAGAGTTTTTTGAGGATGTAACTAGCAGGGTAGATAGAGGGGAACCAGTGGGTGTAGGATATTTGGATTTTCAAAAGGCATTCAATTAAGTGCCACATAAAAGATTGTTACACAAGATAAGGGCTCATGGGGTTGGGGGTAATATATTAGCATGGACAGAGGATTGGTTAATGGACAGAAAACAGAGAGTAAGGATAAATGGGTCATTCTCGGGTTGTCAGGCTGTAACTAGTGGGGTGCCGCAAGGATCTGTGCTTGGGCCTCAGCTATTTACAATCTATATTAATGACTTAGATGAAGGGACCGAGTGTAATGTATCCAAGTTTGCTGATGATACAAAGCTAGGTGGGAAAGTAAGCTGTGAGGAGGACACAAAGAGTCTGCAAAAGGATATAGACAGGTTAAATGAGTGGGCAAGAAGGTGGCAGATGGGGTATAATGTGGGGAAATGTGAGGTTATTCACCTTAGTAGGAAGAATAGAAAAACAGAATATTTTTTAAATGGTGAGAAACTATCAAATGTTCATGTTCAGAGGGATTTGGGTGTCCTTGTACATGAAACACAGAAAGTTAATGTAGGTACAGCAAGCAATTAGGAAGGCAAATGGCATGTAGGCCTTTATTGTAAGGGGGTTTGGAGTACAAGAGTAAGAAAGTCATACTACAGTTGTACAGGGCATTGGTGAGACCACACCTGGAGTACTGTGTACAGTTTTGATTTTCTTATCTAAGGAAGGATATATTTGCCTTCGAGGCGGTGCAACAAAGGTTCAGTAGATTGATTCCTGAGATGACCAACCAATATCACTAAAACAGATGATCTGGTCATTATCAAATTGCTGTTTGTGGGATCTTGCTTTGCGCAAATTGGCTGCTGTATTTCCTACATTACAACAGTGAACACACTTCAAAAATACTTCATTGGCTGTAAAGAGCTTTGGGACGTCCTGAGGTGGTGAAAAGCACCATATAGATGCACGTCTTTCTTTCTTATGAGAGGGTTGACCTATGAGGAGAGATTGAGTAAATTGGGCCTGTATTCTCTGGAGTTTAAAAGAATGAGAGGCTGTTTCCCCAGGGTGGGGAATCTAGAACTAGGGGGCACAGTCTCAGGGTAGGGGGTCGGACATTTAAGACTGAGATGAGGAGGAATTTCTTCACTCAGAGGGTTGTGAATCTTTGGAAGTCTCTACCCCAGAGGGCTGTGGATGCTGAGTCATTGAATATATTCAAGGCTGAAATCGATAGATTTTTGGACTCTAAGGGAATCAAGCAAGATGGGGATTGGGTGGGAAAGTGGAGTTGAGGTTGAAGATCAGCCATTGAATGGGGGAGCAGGCTCGAGGGGCCGTATGGCCTACTCCTGCACCTATTTCTCATGTACTGAGGAGCTCCTGCAATGCTGTCCAGGGACTGTGATGAATGGCCTCAAATAACTACAACCATTTGACACTGTGACGACACATGGAAGCATTGAATGTTGCAGAACAGGAACAAATCCTCAGAACCAGGAGACTGGTCAAGAAGGTACGAGCCCATGGAATCCAGGGTGCCTTGGCACTTTGGATACAAAACTGGCTTAGTGGCAGAAGGCAGAGGGTGATGGTCGAAGGTTGTTTTTGTGACTGGAAGCCTGTGGCCAGTGGGGTACCACAGGGATCGGTGCTGGGTCCCTTGCTGTTTGTGGTCTACATTAATGACTTGGATATGAATGTAAAAGGTATGATCAGTAAGTTCGCTGATGATACAAAGATTGGTAGGGTGGTAAATAGCGAGGAGGATAGCCTCAGTCTGCAGGACGATATAGATGGGTTGGTCAGATGGGCGGAACAGTGGCAAATGGAATTTAACCCGGAAAAGTGCGAGGTGATGCACTTTGGAGGGACTAACAAGGCAAGGGAATACACAATGAATGGGAGGACCCTAGGCAAGACAGAGGGTCAGAGGGATCTTGGTGTGCAAGCTCACAGATCCCTGAAGGCGGCGGAACAGGTAGATAAGGTGGTAAAGAAGGCATATGGGATACTTGCCTTTATTAGCCGAGGCATAGAATATAAGAGCAAGGAGGTTATGATGGAGCTGTATAAAACACTGGTTAGGCCACAGCTGGAGTACTGTGTGCAGTTCTGGTCGCCACACTACAGGAAGGATGTGATCGCTTTGGAGAGGGTGCAGAGGAGATTCACCAGGATGTTACCAGGGCTGGAGCGCTTCAGCTATGAAGAGAGACTGGGAAGATTGGGTTTGTTTTCCTTGGAGCAGAGGAGGCTGAGGGGGGACATGATTGAGGTGTACAAAATTATGAGGGGCACAGATAGGATGGATACTAAGGAGCTTTTTCCCTTCGTCGAGGATTCTATAACAAGGGGACATAGATTCAAGGTAAAAGGCGGGAGGTTTAGAGGGGATTTGAGAAAGAACTTTTTCACCCAGAGGGTGGTTGGAGTCTGGAACTCACTGTCTGAAAGGGTTGTGGAGGCAGGAACCCTCACAACATTCAAGAAGCATTTGGATGAGCACTTGAAATGCCATAGCATACAAGGCTACGGACCAAATGCTGGAATATGGGATTAGAGTAGACAGGGCTGATGGCCGGCGCGGACACGATGGGCCGAAGGGCCTCTATCCGTGCTGTATAACTCTATGACTATGACTCTAACCATCAACTCTTCACTGGTGTCTCCACATGAACCACCCAGTCCTAATCCCACTCTTCTGCTCACTCCCCGAACCCTTTAATAGCACATCCAGTCTAATCCCACTCGCCACAGAAACATAGGATCTTACAGCACAAAAGAGGCCATTTGGCCCATCACACCCTTGCTGGAGCTATTCAAAACTAATTCCAAGACCCTGCTCCTTCCCCACAGCCCTTCAAAATTTATCCAATTTTCCCTTCAAAGATGCAATGGTCTCTCCTGGTGGGAAAGCATTCCATGCTCCATGCACCTGCTGCATAAAGACAGTTTTCTGAACCACTCTCCGAGTGCCAATTTTAGATTGATGACTTGTCTGAAGATAGGTCCAATTGGATACCATTCCTTTGTAGACATGCATGTTATGTTCTTACTGCCTCACCAGATCTTACTGCTTCCTCTCCTGCCACCTCCACTCGCTGCTCCTCTCCTTTAGCCAATACTCGTTCCTCAAACTCACCGTGTATGTTCTGAGGGGCTAGTATCCTCGCTGGAGCCTGGGGAGTTGGAATGCTTTACGCAACGTGCTGCAAAGTGCCTGGGGCTGAGCTGCACTTTCTCTGAGTGTGTTTTACAACATATTCCCCACAGAATGGCTTCAAGACAAGTAGGACCATATGACTCTGGTGCACCATGCAGCTGATTAGCAAATGTAGCCCCTACTGCCAGGATTTCAAAACGGAGTCACAATATGAAGGGTCATAGCAGATGGAGGGATACTGGGTGGGTGGAGGCATGATAATTTCTAACTTCCCCTTTTAATCCCCTCTATGGGTTCCTGCCAAGGAGGCCAACTGCTGTCTCCATATGAGTAGCCATGATGTGGAGATGCTGGTGATGGACTGGGGTTGACAATTGTAAACAATTTTACAACACCAAGTTATAGTCCAACAATTTTATTTTTAATCCCACAAGCTTTCGGAGGCTTCCCCCTTCCTCAGGTGGTGTGGAAAAAAAACCCACCTGAGGAAGGGGGAAGCCTCCGAAAGCTTGTGGGATTAAAAATAAAATTGTTGGACTATAACTTGGTGTTGTAAAATTGTTTACAATTTCCATATGAGTAGTGAGCTGCTCTAATATAACTGACCCACTTTCTGACCTGACTCCCAACCGTAGCCTGTAAGCATTTGTGAAGACATTTAGCAAGAGGCACAGCAGACATGGCAGCATCCCTGAACCCTGACTATGTCTCTTCCTGGCCCTGGGCACTCCCATTAGTTCACTTAGTATTTTCCAGGCACATCTTTTTTTGTGGCTGACCTGTTAATAGCTCTGTACATGAAACTATTGGTCCCCACTGGCAAGGTGTCATGTAACTTCTGTGGAATGAAGGAAACAATGGCATGTTTTAGCCTGGCAGATGAAGTATCTGAAGATGCAGTGAATGGCAGTTACATTGGGGCAACATCTTGTACCAAGGAACAGTATGAATGTGTGCAGAGGCTCCTATACTTACCTCAGCACTTCTTTAGATGCTGAACTTCCTCTTGTGCTCCCAACTCCAGCATAGTTGGGAGAGGGCACTCACTCATCCCATGACCACCTCCCACGCAGGTTGGACATCTGCTTGAAGAGGTGGGTACTTTCCATTCCAAGAAAGGCCCCACCCTCTGGCAACAGGACCTCCAAGGCATTATTCCTGAAAGTGGGAGTTTTTTTCATGGCCATTTCACAATATCTCTGCCTCCTCCTTCTCTACCACTCCTCAACTTCCCTTTAAGGGGCAGCAGGAGTCCTTTAAGAGTGACCGGTTGACCCAATTTTCCAACTGGCAGCCAACCAACTTCCAGGTTGACTCCCTGTTTTCCACGTACAGGGAGCCCTTACAAATTAAATGAATGGGCCTAAACTGGAAAATTGGGCCAGAGCAGTCTCCCAACCTGCTCAGGTGGGTGCGCAAAACACTGTGCGATTTTCAGGAAATTGCGGCTTATTATATCATTTAAAAGGGAACTGGAGTTGTACTTGAAAAGAAATATAAATGGACACAAAGAAAGTGCAGGAAAATGTGACAGCTCTTGTTGAAGAGCCAGACTGACAAGGGCGTGATCCTTCTGTACTGTAAATACTATTCTCGATTCTACTACATTTATTCTTTGCCTTTCTTACTAATTACTGGCTATTCTGATACTGAAGGGCCATTTTAGTGCTCACTAGCCTCTAAGTATTCATTTTTAATATCCCTTTTAACCTGCTTTAAATTCTAGTACTCCACCCAGAGTTCTCACACTCCTTTATTCCCTGAAATCTTTTATCATTTATTATCCTTATTCTCATTTTAATTGAGAAAATGAGAAGGAGGTGATCTAATCCCCACACCTCTTTATAGTACATGCTCTGATCACACATGTAAAATTATCTTAGATTGCAGTGAAGCAGAAACGTATGGATTTAGATAACAGGAAGATAGCAACATTTTATTATTTCTGTTGAGGGGGAGGGATTGTAATCAGGATGGATATAAAGCACCACAACAAGCTGACTGGCCTCAGATCCCTGAAAGGAGGAGTAGAACAGGCTTCAGCTGACAGCACATTCCGATTCAAGTTCCTGGTCAGTCTCCAACTCGCGCTCTCTGCCAGTCTGTTTTAGGTTTCAGACCAGCCTCTGATTTGAGCTCCAAGCCAGTCTATCTGTGATTGTGAGCGTGAGACTGTATATTTTGAGAATATTTTCTCTCAGCATTGTTTGAATTATTTATACTTATTCTATCTAAATGCTAAAGTTTCTTTTAAAACAGTGGGATTGATTTTATCTGTACCGCCTGGTGGTTAAAAACAAGCAGGTGACTTTAGCTGCTCAAATCCCGACCATTTCTGACTGTTTGCGATGTTAACCTGCGGGATTTTGCAGGCGGATGAGTGGTCCGCCTAAAGCAGGCAGTAGCCTCATAAATTAATATAAATCAGGGTCCTATTACACCAATAGCAGCCCAGTGCGGAGAAGGCATCGCGACTCTCCTGCTAAGCAGGAGCAGGTCTGCAGCTGGTCTGGAGACAGAAGAGGGCCTTCTGGAAAGTCTAAAACTTTCCTTTGTGGAGCAGGAGTGCTTGTCCAGACCCCACAAGGAAAGTCTCGGCCTCCCTGCCCTGGACACAACTCCCCCCAAAACCCCTTACTTGACACTTAACTAGAAGCCGGCGGGTGACCCAGGACCGCCCGGTGACCAAGGGTCGCCTGATGCTCACCTGGCAGCAGCCGCTCCGCGTCCTCTTCACTCCCATTCCGGAGGGGATACTTAATTGAGGCCTAATGGTTAAAATCTCTGTCACTTCCTCCTGCCTGTGCTGAGTGGGAAATGAACTTGCCTGAGCAGTTTGCTCCGAGTTAAAATCTGACCCAGTATTTTAAATTTAAAATCGTTCTTTGGGTATAACAATTCTGTTTGTAAGTTTATGGAAGCAGTTTTAGAACTGATTTGAGATAATTTAAATCCCAACATTATTAACAAGTTGTTTTTTTGCTGCTGTTAGCACCATGTCCCACTCAGTGTCTGCACCGTGTGTGGTGTTAATTCTGGCAATGTGCGTGACAGAACTGATCGAGTCAACGCCAGTGGGGCAGCCCAACCAGAACAATCATGGCCAAGGGCATGACCTACCCGCAACCAATCAGCACCCAATCCTGTACGTACAGATCAATGATGATGGGCATGTCAACAAGTCGCGACATCAGAATGACTACAGTAAGGAAATTCTCATTTAAACTCTTCTGTGAATCTTTGGTTGTTTATTGTTGAGTGAGTTTCTACTTCCTCGGTGGCAGGGTGGATAAATGCTTAACTTAGTGTGGTGTTAAACTATATGGACCAGGACGGTCTGAGGTTTGGTCCCCAGTCTGTTGATTCAGACGACAGCAGGCCAGCTTTCAGAGTGCTATAGTGGGCCTCACAGGCCTGAAGACCATAAATCAGCCAGGATTCCTGCTCCTGATCACCGTCTAGTGACTCCTGCAGAAAAATGCATTAATCGAGTTTCGCTGAGATTCCCTCCACAATCAAATAGGATACTGATATTCTCTCTCCAGGCTTACATTTGGTGAATGGCCAGCTGGGTGAAGTACTGTAGAACATCCAGCAAGAGCCAATGTCTTCGGGGGAAAGAAAGGGTATCCAAAGATCGAGCTCCCTGGATGAGTAAAGATATAGAGATTAAAATGAAACAGAAAAAGGAGGCTTATGACAAATATAAGGTTCATAATACAGCAGAGAATCAGGCTAAATACAGAAAGTACAGGGGAGAACTGAAAAAGGAAATAAGAGGGGCAAAGAGAGAGTCTGAGAATAGGTTAGCGACTAACATAAAAGGGAATCCAAAAGTCTTTTATAAACATATAAATTGTAAGAGGGTAGTCAGAGGAAGGGTGGGGCCAATTAGAGACCAAAAAGGAAATCTTCTTGTAGAGGCAGAGGGCATGGCTGAGGAACTAAATGAATACTTTGCATCGGTCTTCACTAGAGAAGAGGATGGTATCAATGTTAAGGTAAGGGAGGAGGTAGTAGAGATAGGATAAAAATAAAGAGGAGGGACTTAAAAGGTTGGCAATACTCAAAGTAGAAAAGTCACCCGGTCCGGATGGGATACATCCTAGATTACTGAGGGAAGTAAGGGTGGAAATTGCGGAGGTTCTGGCCACAATCTTTCAATCCTCCTTAGATATGGGAGTGGTGCCAGAGGACTGGAGGATTGCAAATGTTACACTCCTGTTCAAAAAAGGGGAGAGGGAAAAACCCGGCAATTACAGGCCAGTCAGTCTAACGTCGGTGGTGGGGAAACTTTTAGAGACAATAATCCGGGACAAAATTAATTGGCATTTGGAAAAGTATAGGTTAATAAATGAAAGCCAGCACAGATTTGTTAAAGGCAAATCGTGTTTGACTAACTTGATTGAGTTCTTTGATGAAGTAACGGAGAGGGTTGATGTTGTGTATATGGACTTTCAAGAAGACTTTATCAAAAGTACCATACAATAGACTTGTCAGCAAAATTAAAACCCATGGGATTAAAGGAACGGTGGCAGTGTGGATACAAAATTGGCTCAGGGACAGAAAGCAGAGAGTAGTGGTGAACAATTGTTTTTCAGACTGGAGGGAAAAAGTGTTCCCCAGGGGTCAGTATTTGGACCACTGCTCTTATTGATATTTATTAATGACCTGGACTTGGGTATAATTTCAAAGTTTGCAGATGACATGAAACTCGAAAATGCAGTAAACAATGAGGAGGATAGTAACAGACTTCAGGAGGACACAGACAAGCTGGTAAAATGGGCAGTCACATGGCAGATGAAAATTAATGCAGAGAAATATGAAGTGATTCATTTTGGTAGGAAGAATGAGGAGAGGCAATATAAACTAAATGGTACAATTTTAAAGGGGGTGCAGGAACAGAGAGACCTGGGGGTGTATGTACACTAGTCTTTGAAGGTGGCAGGACAGGTTGAGAAGCTGTTAAAAAAGCATATGGGATCCTGAGCTTTATCAATAGAGGCATAGAGTACAAAAGCAAGGAAGTCATGCGAAACTTTTTTAAAACACTGGTTCGGCCCCAGCTGGAGTATTGATTCCAATTCTGGGACTGCACTTTCGGAAGGATGTCAAGGCCTTAGAGAGGGTGCAGAGGAGATTTACTAGAATGGTGCCAGGGATGAGGGACTTCAGTTACTTGGAGAGACTAGAGAATCTGGGGTTGTTCTCCTTAGAACAGAGAAGGAGGTTTGATCGAGGTGTTCAAAATCATGAATGGTTTTGATAGAGTAAATAAGGAGAAACTGTTTCCAGTGGCAGAAGGGTCGGTAACCAGAGGACACAGATTTAAGGTGATCGGCAAAAGAACCAAAGGCGACATGAGGAAACATTTTTTTACGCAGCGAGTTGTGATGATCTGGAATGTGCTGCCTGAAAGGGCGGTGGAAGCAGATTCAATAACTTTCAAAAGGGAATTGGAAAAATACTTGAAGGGGAAAAATTTGCAGGGCCATGGCGAAAGAGCAGGGAAATAGGACTAATTGGATAACTCTTTCGAAGAGCAGGCATAGGGCCTCCTTCTTTGCTATATCATTCTACGATTCTTCAGGAGAGCAGGAGAGAAACCTGAAAGAAAAATAACGGATCTGGACAAGCCCAGTTGTTAATTAGTCCTGCTTATCTACACCAGTCTTTGGGTCAGCTGAGTTGACAGATACAGATAGACAGCCTGTTACACTTTGGGGGTGATTTTAAACCCCAAGAACGGGTGGGTTGGGGGCGGGTGGGAGTTGAAAATAGTTGTTTTTTTGGGTCGCAACTGCAAAATTTTCGGACTTTGCATTCCCAGTGGGAAGCCTGGACTTTAATGCGCTGACATTAAACCCGGAAATAAAGCTGGGTTGCAGTCGCGACCCAAAAAACAACTATTTTCAACTCCCACCCGTCCCAAACCCACCCATTCTTGGGGTTTAAAATCACCCCCTTTGTCTCTATCCCACTTGGGAAAAGGTGAGGCTGTAACGCCCAACCTGCACTGGTGGAGTTGGCCCAGTACGACCTTTCTTCAGCTGTTTCATATTGTACATTTCTACTGAGTGAACTCTTGATCACTACATAAGCTAACAGTGCCTGATGAAGGAATATCAATACCTTTAAAGGTGGCACTGAGTGTTAGCGTACCACAGAGCAAGAGGAATACATCACTCAGTCCCCACTGTTTAAAGGGAGCTGAATATAGGCTACAAGAAATTCAGAGGGTAGAGGGATGTCTGTACAGTTCCTGATACCTCCACATGTCCACCCACCAGCACAGTAGCAGCTCAGTGGGTAGCACTCTTACGCTGAGTCAGAAGGTTGTGGGTTTAAGTCCCACTCCAGAAACCTAAGCACAAAATCCAAGCTGACACTCTTGTGCAGTACTGAGGGTAGTGCTCAATTGTCTCAGGGATGAGATGCTAAACCAAGGCCCCGTCAGCCCTCTCAGGTAGATCCCATGGCACTATTTTGAAGAAGAGCAGGGAGTTCTCCCCAGTGTCCTGGCCAATATTTACCACTAATGCAGATTCCCTCCCTGTGATTCCATACCTCCCTTTCCTATCCAGTTTTAGACTATGAAGTCAGTAGAATGGAGTCTTTCACTAACACTGCCTGTCATTTGCAGCTCTGATGGATATTGCATTCACCAAGAGTGGGATTGTGATTAAAGGAAGAAAGAGTGCTCGGTATTTGTGCTCACATCCGAACAATATTCTATATAGCATGGTGAGTAGCAGCATGTGAAATACATTTACAGCCTCAACACTTGGCCCTTTTTACAAGAAGTGGAGATTCTAGTGGTCCCTGTTCATTCATCACATTATGCCTGGCTGAATTATATGAACATTTTCCAATGAAAACCCATTCATACTTGGTCAATCTCTGGAGTCCCCCAAGGATCTATCCTTGACCCCTTCCTATTTCTCATCTACATACAGCCCCTCGGAGACATCATCCGAAAAGACAGCGTCAGGTTCCACATGTACGCTGACAACACCCAGCTCTGCCTCACCACCAACTCTCTCAACCCCTCCATTGCCTCTGTGTCATAACACTGTTTGTCCGACATCCAGTACTGGATGAGCAGAAATTTCCTCCAATTAAAAACTGGGAAGACTGAAGCCATCGTCTTCAGTCCCTGGCACAAACTCCGTTCCCTAGTCACCGACTCCATCCCTCTCCCCGGCTGCTGTCTGAGGCTGAACCAGACCGTTCACAACCTCGGCCTTCGATTTGACCCTGAGATGAGCTTTCGACCACATAGCTGCTCCGTCACCAAGACCGCCTACTTCTACCTCCGTAACATCGCCCGTCTCTACTCCTGCCTCAGCTCATCTGCCGCTGAAACCCTCATCCTTGCCTTTATTACCTCTAGACTTGACTATTCCAATGCTCTCCTGGCCGGCCTCCCATCTTGCACCCTCCATAAACTCGAGCTCATCCAAAACTCTGCTGCCTGTATCCTAACTCGCACCAAGTCCCGTTCACCCATCACCCCTGTGCTCACTGACCTACATTGGCTCTCGGTCCAACAACGCCTCGATTTTAAAATTCTCATCCTTGTTCTCAAATCCCTCCATGGCCTCGCCCCTCCCTATCTCTCTATCCTCCTGTAGCTCTACAACCCTCCGAGATCTCTGCCCTCCTCCAACTCTGACCTGTTGCACATCCCCAATTTTAATCGCTCCACCATTGGCGGCCATGCCTTCAGCTGCCTGGGCCCTAAGCTCTGGAATTCCCTCCCTAAACCTCTCCGCCTCTCTCTCCTCCTTTAAGAGGCTCCTTAAAACCTCCCTCTTTGACCAAGCTTTTGGTCTCCTGTCCTAATATTTCCTTATGTGGCTCGGTGTCAAATTTTGTTTGATAATTGCTCCTGTGAAGCGCCTTGGGACGTTTTACTACGTTAAAGGGGCTATATAAATGCAAGTTGTTGGTTGTTGTTGAGGTTCACACTATTCAGGGGAGGAGTTTCACAGTTTAGGGGGGAGGAGTTTCACAGTTTAGGGGGGAGGAGTTTCACAGTTTAGGGGGAGGAGTTTCACAGTTTAGGGGGGAGGAGTTTCACAGTTTAGGGGGAGGAGTTTCACAGTTTAGGGGGGAGGAGTTTCACACTATTCAGGGGAGGAGTTTCACAGTTTAGGGGGGAGGAGTTTCACAGTTTAGGGGGAGGAGTTTCACAGTTTAGGGGGGAGGAGTTTCACAGTTTAGGGGGAGGAGTTTCACAGTTTAGGGGGGAGGAGTTTCACACTATTCAGGGGAGGAGTTTCACAGTTTAGGGGGGAGGAGTTTCACAGTTTAGGGGGGAGGAGTTTCACAGTTTAGGGGGGAGGAGTTTCACAGTTTAGGGGGAGGAGTTTCACAGTTTAGGGGGGAGGAGTTTCACACTATTCAGGGGAGGAGTTTCACAGTTTAGGGGGGAGGAGTTTCACAGTTTAGGGGGAGGAGTTTCACAGTTTAGGGGGGAGGAGTTTCACACTATTCAGGGGAGGAGTTTCACAGTTTAGGGGGGAGGAGTTTCACAGTTTAGGGGGGAGGAGTTACCTAATCCAAGAGTTGCAAACCCTATTCCGGGTTATGTCGGATATTTCTAAAACCAGTCTATGAAGAACATTGAGCCAAAAACCTTGTTTCTGACGATTATTTGTGTAGAGAGAATCGTTATGTTTGGAAAGAATTTGTTTTCCATATTATGTCTCAGAACCATTATAGAATGCATATTGATCAGTTGAAGTACACTGTTTGTATAATATAAGGGAATTATGCAATGTTGTATCTGTCCTGTATTATACCTGATTGAGGAGGGATTGATTTAGTCACCAGGGTTTAAGAAGGGATAGAAAAACAAACTGCTTGAACACGAGCGTTCTGTTGCACAACTTACCTTGAGTTACCAACGTGCAGTTGTTGTTGGCCTAAATTCAATATCTTTCGAACCCTCTGAATTGATGTTTTTTTCAGTTTCAGTTGAAGGAGAACTGCAAATTCAAAGAAGGCAGTGCTAACGGCCCCTTAAATGATCAGGGAAACTCAAAAAAACTCAACCTTTCTCCTGTGACGATGCACAGCGAATGTGTAAAATCTGGACACATCAATCCCAATTTACCAGACCCATTGGGAATGATTGAATGTTGAAGATCACCGCAGCTCAGGAGTTCAGAAATAATTATGGGCGTTACTGTCATTTATTTTTACTTATTTATTTAAAAACTTAATAGTCTTAGATCAATATGAGTTAATTGTTGTATTTATATAAATATAGGACAGTTACGTAAAATGAAATGTTGAAACTTGTTTGTTTTAATACCCTATTTATATAAATGGTTGCTCAGTGTTTGTGAGACTCCTCTTATTTTGAACTTGCCTCTTTGCACAGACTGGGGGGTCTGGCGGCCTCACCAAAGCCACTGAACATCTGGACAATCGCACCATGCAGTTGCTGAGATATCGCGTCTCGAACTTTGCGTTTCCCAATGTTGGGGATGGGGAGGGGAATGATCTGTTCAGTCACCAAAATGAAAATTGCAACATTGGCCGGGAGGGCAGGCTGAGAGCTAAGGCAGAACACAATGTCCAGGGATACATGGCCTCACCATCACGCGATGGCTCTGGGCATGAAGGCAGCCTTGCCATATAAACTGGTACAAAACCTAATGAGCCAACCTCCCTTACCCACAAAACACATTGCGAATCATGTACAAAGAACACATATGCTGCAGACACAGCTTCTGGGATTATTAGATAAGCTGTAATTCACAGGTATCCATTAATCTCCGTTTATACTGAACTTGCTCCATGGTGATATGTTCATATTCATGAGATGTCAGTAAACTCAATTCTTTTTGTACTAATTTACATGTTTTCTTTTATTTTCCTCACAAAGCCCATCCCCCCTTTTGGCCGCATTGTATATGTGTTACTTTCTTTTCTAACCAAAGAGACTGCAGGAAATCTATTTTACAAAGTTACTTGAATTAGGAATTGAAGATTCCTCCCGGATTCTGCAGCAGGTCACACACTGATGGGGAACAATCTCCTCTCCTTTTCTCGCTTCCCTGTGTATATGAATTCTCAGTCTTAAAGCAGTTCCTGGTAGCAGATAAAGTCAGCACAAATTGGCCATTCTCAATCAGAGGGTCAGTGATATGGCAAATGGGAACTGCTCCCCGGTGTAATAGCGGAGAGTGGAACTGAGAAACGATGGGTCAGTGTAAAGCAGGATAGGCGGGCCACCTGCGAGGGAATGTTCCCAAGTTTCTCCCGAAGCTCTGGCAGCTGAATTAGGAGCACGATAACCTTCCAAGTCCCGGGAGCTCTTCCTGCCCCCGCTCGTCCTCGCTGCTTCTCCAATCACAGCTTCACCTTTTCCCGTTGTCTGGCTGCTCGCGCTTTAACTCTTGGGGTTTGAGCTCAGCTCTTGCTCCGCCCGCCACCCTCTCTCCCTCGTATGCCACCCTCACTCACCGCCTGCCACCCTCTCACTCTGCCCAGCGCTCTGCCGCCCTCACTCACTCTGCCGCCCTCACTCACTCTGCCCCGGGCCCAGCGCTCTGCCGCCCTCACTCACTCTGCCCCGGGCCCAGTGCTCTGCCGCCCTCACTCACTCCGCCCCGGGCCCTGCGCTCTGCCGCCCTCACTCACTCTGCCGCCCTCACTCACTCTGCCCCGAGCCCTGCGCTCTGCCGCCCTCACTCACTCTGCCCCGAGCCCTGCGCTCTGCCGCCCTCACTCACTCTGCCCCGAGCCCTGCGCTCAAGAGATCGAATCCAGGGACCCCTTACACCAAGAGACCGAATCCAGGGACCCTCACACCAAGAGACCGAATCCAGGGACCCCTTACACCAAGAGACCGAATCCAGGACCCCTTACACCAAGAGACCGAATCCAGGGACCCCTTACACCAAGAGACCGAATCCAGGACCCCTTACACCAAGAGACCGAATCCAGGGACCCCTTACACCAAGAGACCGAATCCAGGACCCCTTACACCAAGAGACCGAATCCAGGACCCCTTACACCAAGAGACCGAATCCAGGGACCTTTTACACTGAGACACCAAATCCAGGGACCCCTTATTTTGAGAGATCAAGAGAAACTTCTTCACACTTGGAATTGTGAGGCTGAGGAATTCACTTCCAGGATTAGTAACTGGGACACAATTTTTTGTAATGACAAGTGGTCCTCATGTTTTATCCAATCAGGACTCAGCCCAATCTTGCTTCGAATGTTGATGCAATGGTTCAAGCTGAGAGGTGCCAGGTATCGAGGAGCACTAAATAAAATCTAAATGTAAGTAAGTACCAATACATCTACCAATATTTCTATTTTAATAACTTTTGCCGTATATGGCCCACACCAAGTGCCAAATATCGGATCAGGCCCAACATAGAAAATTAGTTTGACACCCAGTGAGGCTGAAATTTACAACATGGCCATTCACCTCGTTGTTTATGTGATCTTGCTTTGCACAAATTGGATGCTGCAATTTGCCTACACAACCAGTGACTGCACTTCAAAATAATAATTTTTTTTTTATTCGTTCATGGGCTGTGGGTGTCACTGGCGAGGCCGGCATTTATTGCCCATCCCTAATTGCCCTTGAGAAGGTGGTGGTGAGCCGCCGCCTTGAACCGCTGCAGTCCGTGTGGTGAAGGTTCTCCCACAGTGCTGTTAGGAAGGGAGTTCCAGGATTTTGACCCAGTGACGATGAAGGAACAGCGATATATTTCCAAGTCGGGATGGTGTGTGACTTGGAGGGGAATGTGCTGGTAGTGTTGTTCCCATGTGCCTGCTGCTCTTGTCCTTCTAGGTGGTAGAGGTCGTGGGTTTGGGAGGTGCTGTCGAAGAAGCCTTGGCGAGTTGCTGCAGTGCATCCTGTGGATGGTGCACACTGCAGCCACTGTGCGTTGGTGGTGAAGGGAGTGAATGTTTACGGTGGTGGATGGGGTGCCAATCAAGCGGGCTGCTTTATCTTGGATGGTGTCGAGCTTCTTGAGTGTTGTTGGAGCTGCACTCATCCAAACAAGTGTAGAGTATTCCATCACACCCCTGACTTGTGCCTTGTGGATGGTGGAAAGGCTTTGGGGAGTCAGGAGGTGAGTCACTCGCCGCAGAATACCCAGCCTATGACCTGCTCTTGTCGCCACAGTATTTATGTGGCTGGTCCAGTTAAGTTTCTGGTCAATGGTGACCCCCAGGATGTTGATGGTGGGGGATTCGGCGATGGAAATGGCGTTGAATGTCAAGGGGAGGTGGTTAGACTCTCCCTTGTTGGAGATGGTCATTGCCTGGCACTTATCTGGCGCAAATGTTATTGCCACTTATGAGCCCAAGCCTGGATGTTGTCCAGGTCTTGCTGCACGCGGGCTTGGACTGCTTCATTATTTGAGTGGTTGCAAATGGAACTGAACACTGTGCAATCATCAGCGAACATCCCCATTTCTGACCTTATGATGGAGGGAAGGTCATTGATGAAGCAGCTGAAGATGGTTGGGCCTTGAACACTGCCCTGAGGAACTCCTGCAGCAATGTCCTGGGGCTGAGATGATTGGCCTGCAACAACCACAACCATCTTCCTTTGTGCTCGGTATGACTCCAGCCCCTGGAGAGTTTCCCCCCGATTCCCATTGACTTCAATTTTACTAGGGCTCCTTGGTGCCACACTCTGTCAAATGCTGCCTTGATGTCAAGGGCAGTCACTCTCACCTCACCTCTGGAATTCAGCTCTTTTGTCCATGTTTGGTGTGTAAAGCACTTTGAGATTTCTGAGATGAGATAAAATGCTATGTGAATATAATTGGTCAGTTCTGGTGTTTTGCTGTTTTGAATAATATCTGAGCCAATCAGGTGCAAGTGCGATACAGACTTTGCACACAGCAAAACTGCTAGATAACAAAAGTTTTATATGTACAGCTATATTTACCATATTAATTCCTGATAATCAGCTTTTATCATTGAATAAACAAGTCCACATAACTCACTGCATTTCAAAAAATTCATTGCATGAAATGCTATGAAAGTTTTGAATGTAAAAATTATGTAAATGCAAGTATTTAATTTGCTCTGCCTGTTGGAGCTAGTGTGTCACGTGTGTTAAGCTGCAGTAATTTTGTTTCGTGTTAAGAGAGCAGGCGCTAAGTTTTGCCTGTGCTCTTAAAGTTGCTGTGGGAGTAAACAAATGTTAACACGCTGGTCTTCTGAAGCATTTCCCTCCATTTGCAGCCCAGCATTCCAGGATTCTGAGATCGATGGAGGGGGCAACAGAAACTTTTTCAGCAGCTGGAGCCTGTGCAAACACTCAAAGCATGACTTGCACAGTCGAGAGGGGAAGACGTGCCACTGCAATTCCCTGTCGGAAGCAGAAGAGCCCATTCTCTTGTATGTAAAGGATCCCAGGGATAGAAATTCAACCAGGTTGAAGGAAGCAAAGTTCCTCCCTGCCACAGATCAAGAGTAACTGGAAAATCCCAACTGTAAAGTGCAGAAAATGCTCCATATACAGCAAACATCCCATAGAAGCACCTGGAGCATGTATTACTAGTGATATGAAGGCAATCAGTTACATTGCTGTGCTGCAGAATAACTGCATGAGAAGGCAGAGCTGAAAAGCAGTAGCATAAAATGTGAACTTTGCACTGAGTGATTATGTATAAAGGCTCAGTGTGTTACTAAAGATAAATTTAGTACTTCGATAGTCAGGATTGAGGGTGAGCAATGTCCATGCACAGGCTCCCTGACCCTCCAGCAGAAAGTTAGACTAAATTTTCTTTTGCATGCACGTACCCATAGCTATACATGGGTGCAAGTACCCAGTGCAGAGATGTACCCATAGTTCAGTGTTGTCCAATAGAAATCACTAACTAGCCACAAGCTAGTGACACTCTTTTAGTGTACGCCTGTACTCAGGTGTACACAAGTGCACACAATGACCCATGTGTAGATGGGTGTACACTTTTACCCAGGTGTAGATGGGTATATGCCTGTCCCCAGGTGTAGACGGGTATATGCTTTTACCCAGGTGTATGCCTGCATCCAAGTTTAGAGGGGCGCATGCCTGTATCCAGGTGTAGAGGGGTGTATGATTTTACCCAGGTGTGGATGGGTGTATGTCTGTCCCAGGTGCACGCTTTTTTCCAGCTGCAGACAAGGTATGCATACTCCATAAACACAGTCTTTTAGTATAAAAAAACAAAATACCTTTTAATTTTTATGTTTTAATTTCTGAATAAACAAAAGAGTATGATGATATGATAATGGTACAAGTGAGCCTGACAATTTTCACAAAGAAGTGAATGGCAGATTTATAAGGGGTTAAGGGTAGCTACTCAGACTGGCGGAGGGTGGGATGCGGTGTTCCACAGGGATCGGTGCTGGGACCACTATTGTTCACAATTTGCATTAACAAATTGGACTCGGGATTCGGAAGTGCAATTTCAAAATTTGCGGATGACACCAAATTGGGGGTGTAGCTAGTACAAAGGAAGAATGTGTCAAAATACAAGACGACATAGATGCATTTAAGGGGAAGCTAGATAAGCACATGAGGGAGAAAGGAATAGAAGGGTATCCTGATAGGGTGAGATGAAATAGGGAGGGAGGAGGCTCGTGTGGAGCATAAACACCAGTATAGACCAGTTGGGCCGAATGGCCTGTTTCTGTGTTGCAGTTTCGATGTAACCCGATGTCTCAGCACCATGGGAGTCAAAGGCAAAACTCAAAACAGGCACAGATGTGTATACTCTCAGACACACATACACGGTAGCATAAAAGTGTGCTCTCAGACACACATGTATACTGCCTGTCACACTAAGCAGGAAGAGAAGTTGATCGCTTATGACAAACTAGCAAAACACAAGGTGAAGTTGTGACAGAATTTACTGGAACCTGCATAACTTATAAATAACTTAATTTCTAATCTATCTCCCAAAAGTAACCCAATAGGGGTCTTTGTAATTACTGAAATAATAACATTTTGTTGACATTTCGAGTAGTCAGTCAGCTGTTGCAGTCTTAACAGCAGCCTGACATTCTCTGCACTCTCATATAGCTGCCTAAAGGCTCTAATGGTAATTATGGCAACAAATTAAATTTTGTAAACTATTTATCATGAATTATAGGGACTGAAACAAATCTTGACGAGGAAGAGCATTGTAGCCACTGTAAATTACAAACCCACTGGTAGGAAAATCTGGAAGTAAGATCCTTGCCTGCACCCCACAGGACAACAAACCTTCAGCTTCAGTCACCTGGGATCAGCCGTGAGCCCCAACAACAAGCAATGACAAGAGGGCAGGCAGCATACGGCTCAGGTGACCCATTTTAATTGGATGTTTTAACATTAAACAGTGTCACCAAGAATAGCAGCAAAGGGGAGCCGGAGCCAGGCTGACAGTCAGCTGAATTGCCTGATCTGAATCCCACCCTTTCAAACTATGGTCAACAGAAACAACCTACTTTCTCCTGGATTCTAATCCAAAACTGCCCTGTACCCAGTAACAAGACCATTGACACTAGCTTTCCCTACAGTACCCCTCCACACACCAGAAGCGACATGAGGAACACATTTTTTACACAGCGAGTTGTTGTGATCTGGAGTGCACTGCCTGAAAGGGTGGTGGAAGTAACTTTCAAAAGAGAATTGAATAAATACTTGAAAAGGAAAAATTTGCAAGGCTATGTGGAAAGAGCAGGGGGGAGTGGGACTAATTGGATAGATCTTTCAAAGAGCCAGCACAGTCACAAATGCTCTCCTTCTGTGCTGTATCATTCTATGATTCTATACATGATACCTCATCACAACATCCATCCAATACACTCACCATCCAGCCCCAGCCCCGGCCCCCCTCCCCATACACTCAGCATCCAGCCCCGGCCCCCCTCCCCATACACTCAGCATCCAGCCCCGGCCCCCCTCCCCACACACTCAGCATCCAGCCCCGGCCCCCCTCCCCACACACTCAGCATCCAGCCCCGGCCCCCCTCCCCACACACTCAGCATCCAGCCCCGGCCCCCCTCCCCACACACTCAGCATCCAGCCCCGGCCCCCCTCCCCACACACTCACCATCCAGCCCCGGCCCCCCTCCCCACACACTCACCATCCAGCCCCGGCCCCCCTCCCCACACACTCCCCATCCAGCCCCGGCCCCCCTCCCCACACACTCAGCATCCAGACCCGGCCCCCCTCCCCACACACTCAGCATCCAGCCCCGGCCCCCCTCCCCACACACTCCCCATCCAGCCCCGGCCCCCCTCCCCACACACTCAGCATCCAGCCCCGGCCCCCCTCCCCACACACTCAGCATCCAGCCCCGGCCCCCCTCCCCACACACTCAGCATCCAGCCCCGGCCCCCCTCCCCACACACTCAGCATCCAGCCCCGGCCCCCCTCCCCACACACTCAGCATCCAGCCCCGGCCCCCCTCCCCACACACTCAGCATCCAGCCCCGGCCCCCCTCCCCACACACTCACCATCCAGCCCCGGCCCCCCTCCCCACACACTCACCATCCAGCCCCGGCCCCCCTCCCCACACACTCAGCATCCAGCCCCGGCCCCCCTCCCCACACACTCACCATCCAGCCCCGGCCCCCCTCCCCACACACTCCCCATCCAGCCCCGGCCACCCTCCCCATACACTCAGCATCCAGCCCCGGCCCCCCTCCCCACACACTCAGCATCCAGCCCCGGCCCCCCTCCCCACACACTCAGCATCCAGCCCCGGCCCCCCTCCCCACACACTCAGCATCCAGCCTCGGCCCCCCTCCCCACACACTCACCATCCAGCCCCGGCCCCCCTCCCCACACACTCACCATCCAGCCCCGGCCCCCCTCCCCATACACTCAGCATCCAGCCCCGGCCCCCCTCCCCACACACTCACCATCCAGCCCCGGCCCCCCTCCCCACACACTCCCCATCCAGCCCCGGCCCCCCTCCCCAAACACTCCCCATCCAGCCCCGGTCCCCCTCCCCACACACTCCCCATCCAGCCCCGGCCCCCCTCCCCACACACTCACCATCCAGCCCCGGCCCCCCTCCCCATACACTCAGCATCCAGCCCCGGCCCCCCTCCCCACACACTCACCATCCAGCCCCGGCCACCCTCCCCACACACTCACCATCCAGCCCCGGCCCCCCTCCCCACACACTCAGCATCCAGCCCCGGCCCCCCTCCCCACACACTCCCCATCCAGCCCCGGCCCCCCTCCCCACACACTCAGCATCCAGACCCGGCCCCCCTCCCCACACACTCAGCATCCAGCCCCGGCCCCCCTCCCCACACACTCCCCATCCAGCCCCGGCCCCTCTCCCCACACACTCAGCATCCAGCCCCGGCCCCCCTCCCCACACACTCAGCATCCAGCCCCGGCCCCCCTCCCCACACACTCAGCATCCAGCCCCGGCCCCCCTCCCCACACACTCAGCATCCAGCCCCGGCCCCCCTCCCCACACACTCAGCATCCAGCCCCGGCCCCCCTCCCCACACACTCAGCATCCAGCCCCGGCCCCCCTCCCCACACACTCACCATCCAGCCCCGGCCCCCCTCCCCATACACTCCCCATCCAGCCCCGGCCCCCCTCCCCACACACTCCCCATCCAGCCCCGGTCCCCCTCCCCACACACTCACCATCCAGCCCCGGCCCCCCTCCCCATACACTCCCCATCCAGCCCCGGCCCCCCTCCCCACACACTCCCCATCCAGCCCCGGCCCCCCTCCCCACACACTCAGCATCCAGCCCCGGCCCCCCTCCCCACACACTCAGCATCCAGCCCCGGCCCCCCTCCCCACACACTCAGCATCCAGCCCCGGCCCCCCTCCCCACACACTCAGCATCCAGCCCCGGCCCCCCTCCCCACACACTCACCATCCAGCCCCGGCCCCCCTCCCCACACACTCAGCATCCAGCCCCGGCCCCCCTCCCCACACACTCACCATCCAGCCCCGGCCCCCCTCCCCACACACTCCCCATCCAGCCCCGGCCACCCTCCCCATACACTCAGCATCCAGCCCCGGCCCCCCTCCCCACACACTCAGCATCCAGCCCCGGCCCCCCTCCCCACACACTCAGCATCCAGCCCCGGCCCCCCTCCCCACACACTCAGCATCCAGCCCCGGCCCCCCTCCCCACACACTCACCATCCAGCCCCGGCCCCCCTCCCCACACACTCACCATCCAGCCCCGGCCCCCCTCCCCATACACTCAGCATCCAGCCCCGGCCCTCCTCCCCACACACTCATCATCCAGCCCCGGCCCCCCTCCCCACACACTCACCATCCAGCCCCGGCCCCCCTCCCCACACACTCACCATCCAGCCCCGGCCCCCCTCCCCACACACTCCCCATCCAGCCCCGGCCCCCCTCCCCACACACTCCCCATCCAGCCCCGGTCCCCCTCCCCACACACTCCCCATCCAGCCCCGGCCCCCCTCCCCACACACTCACCATCCAGCCCCGGCCCCCCTCCCCATACACTCAGCATCCAGCCCCGGCCCCCCTCCCCACACACTCACCATCCAGCCCCGGCCACCCTCCCCACACACTCACCATCCAGCCCCGGCCCCCCTCCCCACACACTCAGCATCCAGCCCCGGCCCCCCTCCCCACACACTCACCATCCAGCCCCGGCCCCCCTCCCCATACACTCACCATCCAGCCCCAGCGCCCCTCCCCATCCAGCCCCGGCCCCCCTCCCCACACACTCAGCATCCAGCCCCAGCGCTCCTCCCCATCCAGCCCCGGCCCCCCTCCCCATACACTCACCATCCAGCCCCGGCCCCCCTCCCCATACACTCAGCATCCAGCCCCAGCGCCCCTCCCCATACAGCCCCAGCCCCCCTCCCCATACACTCAGCATCCAGCCCCAGCGCCCCTCCCCATACAGCCCCAGCCCCCCTCCCCATACACTCAGCATCCAGCCCCAGCGCCCCTCCCCATACAGCCCCAGCCCCCCTCCCCATACACTCAGCATCCACCGCCAGTGCCACTCCCCACTCTTCCTTTAAAAAAGTATTCTTTTCTTACCCACTTACCAATTTTAGTTGGAAAACTTATAAAAACTTTTTAAAGCTGGACCTAAAACCTGTACAGCAGTCCCTGTGACCACATTCTGTATCATGCACTGAGGCAGTTTATGACTGCAGCACATGTCACATCTTCAATGATGCCTTGGTTTGCAAAGCTTCCTCCCTTTGATCTTTCACACTTGCTCTGTGATGATGCACAAGCTATACCCATAACTATTGAGGTAAAACTAGAAAATTCAACGAATGCACCGCAGGCCAGTCGGGAAAAGCAGATACAGATTCGCGGTTTAAGTGGGGCCTTTGTCACACCCAAGGTGGTTACCTGTCCTCACTCTGATGCTCACAGACTCACCGTGTAATTACAGTATTTTGTGTGTTTGAGTTTTTCTGTCATCTCTAATTATATATTTTTATATAAAATTAGAGATAACAAATATATATATGCACACACATCTAGCAGTGAACAGTAAATCTGGAGAACAATTTTTTCCTGTCAAGAAATCAGAGTATATGAAAAGCATGACCATTTAAAACCTACTTTAGGGTTAAAAGATTTCAGTAACTTCTGGTTTGAAAAGAGCATAAGATGATTAAAATCACTGGGGATTTTTACTTCATCGTACATTTTTCCACTCGAATGTGGGGAGCAAGTGCTGGATGAGACATGGGGCTTGACCAGAGCGTTGCTGCTGCTTCACCCACACAGAACTATGAGCATGAAAAGATTCTTTTGTGTTTTCAGGTTTGACTCATTCCTTCCAACAGCTGCATTTGGATTATTTGGTTCAGGGTCTCACACTCACACCAATGCCTAGAAACATCAAAACAAGAGCAAAATACTGCAGATGCTGGAAATCTGAAATAAAGACCAATGGTCATCGACCTGAAACGTTAACTGTTTGTCGCCACAGACCTGCTGAGTATTTTCAGCAAGTTTTCATTAGCCTAGAAACATCTTTTGTTTGTGCTTCTCCTTTCTCAGAAGCAGCTGTGGGGAGACTATCACCAGTGAGCAGAGGGCTGGCTGACTGAAGTGTGCATCGACATTATGGCATGGCTGGGTGTGGATTTACAGGATATGGCTTGTCCTGTCTCCCCTCCCCCACCCCACTCCAAGCTGGGCATCGAGCTATGGAAAGTACCTTCCTCCATCTAGTGACTGTGTTGAGAAGTGCAGAAAGGCAGAATGTGTTTACTGAGGATAGCTAGCCAAACCTAGGGTTCAAACTCTCAAAGCACCGAGCCAGCAGATAATGCTGAATAACTTTAAAAGTTCTGGGTAAAATGAAAGTTATGAATGTCAATGGTTGGGGGTTGGTGGAGGTGCAGAAGGTGATATAAAGTGTTTGTCAGGGACTTACCCACTGCAGCCTCCCTACAGTTAGCATTCAGGTAGTTGGTGTTGAAGAATGCAGAGCTTGTTTAAGGGATGGGTTTAAGAAGAAGCTGGTAGATGGCATAATTGGTTGTTATTTTTGAGTTGACCCATTCAGACATTAAGGGAACCTCTTCATTTCCAAAACTTCTACCCCAACCCAGCTAAGACTAGAGCAAAATTCTCAGTTGTTCCCAAAGCAGAGACCAGTTCAAGTGGTTAAACCTACAGGCCCCCACATCCAGGATTTAAAATTAACATGGCCTGATCTGTGGCGTACCAGCTTATTTAAATGCAGACTTTAATCACTCTTGTAAATAGCAATACTGGGACACTGTTCATATATACACAAGCGTACATACACAAACATGTGGATGTGAATCCATGCATGTGGATAAACACATGGATACATGCATATGCACAGATGGACACAAATGCATGGATATGTGCACCCATGCAGATACACACATGGACACAGACATAGACACATACGTGGACACAATCATGCAGATACACGTGGACAGACATGCAGGAATACAGACATGCAAATACACACATGTACACAGACAAGCAGATGCACACACGTACACACAGACATGCACGTGTACACAGACAGCCACATACACACAAGTACATACAGACGGACATGCAGATAAGAACCTGGGCATACTAAGACATGCGGATAAACATGATCACACTAAGACATGCGAATAATACGTGGGCACGCTAAGAAATACAGATACACACAGACACATGTGCAGATGGACACACAGACATGAAGATATATACATGGACACAAATGAACACACTTCTGAAGTTCAATAAGAATGCAAATTCAGAAAAACTGTCATTTCATCAGGATTGATTAATATTAAAAGTTCTGCTAAAAAAAAGGAATTAAATACTGCCAACACTCCCTACTTGGAGACTGTGATGATTTCTGGATGAAGATCTGCACACAAACTACCATCCATTAAGCAAGTATTGAACCCCAATTCAGCTAGCTGCATTTTAAATATCCCTATTCCCACATGCAAGTTGGGAGGGGAGTTGGCAGCTGATCCACAATGATCATCACCCGCCTTCCCTCTCTCCCCCCATCACCCGCCTTCCCTCTCTCCCCCCATCACCCGCCTTCCCTCTCTCCCCCCATCACCCGCCTTCCCTCTCTCCCCCCATCACCCGCCTTCCCTCTCTCCCCCCATCACCCGCCTTCCCTCTCTCCCCCCATCACCCGCCTTCCCTCTCTCCCCCCATCACCCGCCTTCCCTCTCTCCCCCCATCACCCGCCTTCCCTCTCTCCCCCCATCACCCGCCTTCCCTCTCTCTCCCCATCCACTAGGTCCTCACTCAAAATGGCTATCGCGGCAATAACTCTAATTACGCACCGTAAAAGTCATTCACAGCAAGAAGTGATGCTTGAAGTCTGTTTTAGAAAATCAGAGCACCAGCATTTTTATTTTTGCATCTAGAAGTTCCCCCATGAAGTACAGCTCTCACTTGCTAAATCAACCGTTTTGCACACACAAAATGCCCACACAGATAAGGGTCTTCATGAACCACAAAACAAAATATGTGAGATAAGTTAACAAAGATAACTACCACGAAAGGGGTAAGGAAGAATAGTTCCAAATATTGAATCTAATTACCTTTAAATGGTACAGGGTTTGTGGAAGAACATAGGAAATAGAAGCAGGAGTAGGCCATACGGCCCCTCGAGCCTGCTCCGACATTCAATCAGATCATGGCTGATCTTCAACCTCAACTCCACTTTCCTACCCGATCCCCATATCCCTTGATTCCCCTACAGTCCAAAAATCTATCGATCTCAGCCTTGATTATATTCAATGACTCAGCATCCACAGCCCTCTGGGGTAAAGAATTCCAAAGATTCACAACCCTGTGTGTGAAGAAATTCCTCCTCATCTCAGTCTTAAATGGCCCACCCCATTATCCTGAGACTATGCCCCCTAGTTCTAGACTCTCTAGCCAGGGGAAACAACCTCTCAGCATCTACCCTGCCAAGTCCCCTCATAATCTTATATGTTTCAATGAGATCACCTCTCATTCTTCTAAACTCCAGAAAGTATAGGCCCATTCTACTCACCCTCTCCTCATAGGACAATCCTCTCATCCCAGGAATCAATCTAGTGAATCTTCGTTGCACCGCCTCTAAGGCAAGTATATCCTTCCTTAGATTAGGAAACCAAAACTGTACACAGTACTCCAGGTGTGGTCTCACCAAGGCCATGTACAATTGCAGCAAGACTTCCTTACTCTTGTACTCCAAATCCCTTGCAATAAAGGCTATAATGCCATTTGCTTTCCTAATTGCCTGCTGTACCTGCATGTTAACTTTTTATGTTTCTTGTACAAGGACACCCAAGTCTCTCTGAACACCAACATTTAATAGTTTCTCACCATTTAAAAAACTCTTTTTCTATTCTTCCTATCAAAGTGAATAACCTCACATTTCCCCACATTATACTCCATCTGTCACCTTCTTGCCCACTCACCTAACCTGTCTATATCCCTTTGCAGACTCTTTGTATCCTCCTCACAGCTTACTTTCCCACCTAGCTTTGTATCGTGAGCAAACTTGGATACATTGGAGCCACATATTACATTATTTACCTAATACAGAGGAGATCTCAACAACTTCTACCACTCATGGATTGGCGTCTGTGAGCTTCATGGTCCTATTCTGCATGAACAGTGGATGATGTCAGAACTTAAAACTAGAAAAAAAAGTAGAAAATGCCAATAATGTACAGCACCAATCAGCATCTGAAAGTGAAAAGCCAGGATATCGATTTGGGGTGGGGGGAGACGCTTCGTGTTGAAGTGATGAAATATCTCCACCCCCATCATTAACCCGTTATCCTCTTTCAGGCACTAATCGACTAGCTAAGTACTCCCAGTGTTTGTGTTTTATTCTTACCTCCACACTCTGTCCCTGGGAGCTCAGTCACTGCACTGCAGCATACAGGTGTGTTCTCAAGCTTTTTTCCAAGCTGTGAGCTTAACCGGCTATTAGGGGTAAGCACAGAGTGGAAGCCAAGCACTTCTATAGTGGAAGGAGAGTTTTGAGGGTGAAAAAAACAAATGAAAGGAAGAAAAGCAAGTTGGTAGCGTCCATCTGATTCTATTACAAAGCGATATGATAGATTAGGTGAATGGGCAAAACTGTGGCAAATGGAATTCAACGTAGACAAATGTGAGGTCATCCACTTTGGATGAAAAAAGGATAGAACAGGGTACTTTCTAAATGGTAAAAAGTTAAAAACAGTGGATGTCCAAAGGGACTTAGGGGTTCAGGTACATAGATCATTGAAGTGTCATGAACAGGTGCAGAAAATAATCAATAAGGCTAATGGAATGCTGGCCTTTATATCTAGAGGACTGGAGTACAAGGGTCAGAAGTTATGCTGCAGCTATACAAAACCCTGGTTAGACCGCACCTGGAGTACTGAGAGCAGTTCTGGGCACCGCACCTTTGGAAGGACATACTGGCCTTGGAGGGAGTGCAGCGTAGGTTTACTAGAATGATACCCGGACTTCAAGGGTTAAGTTATGAGGAGAGATTACACAAATTGGGGTTGTATTCTCTGGAGTTTCGAAGGTTAAGGGGTGATCTGATCGAAGTTTATAAGATATTAAGGGGAACAGATAGGGTGGATAGAGAGAAACTATTTCCGCTGGTTGGGGATTCTCGGAGTAGGGGGCACAGTCTAAAAATTAGAGCCAGACCTTTCAGGAGCGAGATTAGAAAATATTTCTACACACAAAGGGTGGTAGAAGTTTGGAACTCTCTTCCGCAAACGGCAATTGATACTAGCTCAATTGAAATCTGAGATAGATAGCTTTTTGCCAACCAAAGGTATTAAGGGATATGGGCCAAAGGCAGGTATATGGAGTTAGATCACAGATCAGCCATGATCTTATCAAATGGCGGAGCAGGCTTGAGGGGCTCAATGGCCTACTCCTGTTCCTATGTACCTTCAAGCTCTATCAGAGAGGCACGAGCAGAGTCTAGCAAATATGTTACTGACTTGGTGAGGAACACAGCAGTACAGGAAAGGTCATAAATTTAAAAAGCTCAAGCTGAAAGCTGCATCATTTGCATTGTTCATATAACACGGTTCTGATATGCATCTGTTTTGTACTGGTCAGTGCAAACACGAACAGCTTTGTGTCATCCAAGTAACCATTATGAACATAAGCATAGGGAACGTGCTGATGGAGGCACCAATTTGTCAGTATGATCTAGCAGCAAAGATGTTCCTGTTCTCAGGGGATTTTAGCAGCCTGCCATCAGTATGTCTGACCCAGCGGGGCTGAGACCCCCAGCGGCTTGCAGTAGCTGAAGAAGTCTTTTTTTTAATTCATTCATGGGATGTGGGCGTCGCTGGTAAGGCCAGCATTTAATCCCCACCCCCAGTTGCCCTTGAGAAGTGGTCGTGAGCTGCCTTCTGGAACTGCTGAGCAGGACTGTACAACTGAGGGGCTTGCTAGGCCATTTCAGAGGGCAGTTAAGAGTCTACCACATTGCTGTGGGTCTGGAGTCACTTATAGGCCCCGGTAAGGATGGCAGGTTTCCTTCTCTAAGGACATCAGTGAACCAGATGGGTTTTTACGACAATCCAGTAGTTTCATGGTCACCATTACTGATACTAGCTTTTTTTTATTCCAGATTTTTATTTAATTAACTGAATTTAAACTCCCCAGCTGCTGTGGCGGGATTTATTAGTCCAGGCCTCTGGATTACTAGTCCAGTAACATAACCACTATGTTACCGTACCACTATAAGTCCATGAGAACTAAAATGAGAAACTGTATTCTGTTCCAAAGTACAAAATGAGCAGCAGGTTATCTGTGTCTGAAAGAGAAAAGACACGTTAACTTATTGAGCGGAGGTCAGTTCTGACAGTGTAGTTCCCAATCGTTAACTCGTCTTTCCTGTTCCAGATGGATCTGCTATTATTTTCTATTTTAATTTATGATTATTTTAACCGACAGACAGACTGCTAAGGGTGTCCAGGGGAAAAAACTTCAGTTCTTCCAGCACGATTGATTTCTTCTGATGTCTGGAGTGGAGAATTTCTCACTGGGATCACTAACTACAATCCCATAAAGAGCAGCAACATGGTTAATAAGCAAGAAGTAATATATATTTAGTCAGACCAAAGAATCTAAAAAAGACAGTACCACTGAATCCAAATTTTGACTAAATCTATAATCATATAAGATTAATAAATGCCTCAGATATTTCCTCCAAAACCAATGGAAAGTATCCCTAATGCAAAAGGAGAGAAAGAGGTGGCCTCTGGCTCGGGGCTGTGCAGAATAGGAAGCAGATTCCCACTGCTTAGATGACCAGGTGCGTCCAGTCGCTGGAGGTCCGACCATACTGAAATTAGAATAAAATTGTATTTTTAATCATGTAATATATTGTCAATCCCCCTCCCCATAACTCTCCTCAGTTATAATGCTGCCAGCAGAGAAAAACACAGTAAGTCCAGGTAAAGGATTGCAGTGGATTGAAACCTTTCCCGTTCACTTTGTACAGAATTCCAGGATAGTGGGTGAATGCCCCATCTGGTGTTGTACTGAGCCCTACTGACCAGGAGCCTCCAGGTTCCATCTCTGGTCAATGCCAGGGCAACAGCTGGAGTGTTACAATAGGCCTCAGGATCCCTGGGTATGGGAGGGGAAAATCAGCCGGGGTTGTAACTCGATGTAACTGAGCAATGTCTAGTCACTTGCCGGAATGTGCATACGGCAATGTCAGGCGAGGACAATGTTCGGCTGGGATGCCTTCCAGAGTCAAACAGCCCACTGACACTTACTGTCTAGGCTCAGGCATAAAGAACGCCCACTTGGGCAAGGTACCGGAGGGCAACAGGCACCTGTGCAAACATACAACCAGCAAGAGTCGATGCTTTAAGGTGAGAAAGGGAAACTAAATAAGAAAAATAATGGTGTCTCAGTGGAATATATTTTGTCCCCACTGTACAGAATTCCAAAGACCCTAAAATCTCTGATTGTTAATCCCAGAGCTGTCTCATCCATATCTTCTCCTCACAAATCTCCCTAGTTTGCCAAAGGATTGACTGATTACTCTCTGCAAAAGTAAATTTCTCAGTCCATTGCAGGACCCACTAATATCCTGTGCTGTGTGCCTCCTTATAAAGGATTACAAGGTTTTAGAACTGATTGAGTGTCTCAGGATCAGCTTCTATGCTGGTTCAAAGTTAACTCTTATTGTGATTAATGCAGCTGCTCTCGAACACCTCCCAGGCAGTGGCATCGCGAAGCAGCTGGCAGCACAGAGGAGAGCTGTGAAAAGTAAAATGTTGAGGTTTCTAAAAAAGCATCAGTGATAATTTTTCTGATGATATATTGTTAGAATATAGAATGGACTATTTCAAATAAAAATATCCCCATATCTTTTCTTCCCTTTTAAGGGACTACTTTATAAAGACTAAGCTGTATAATGGGAAAGGACTCTCTCCATTGGAACTCTACACATGAACAGATATGAAAGTATCTGCAGTCATCAGCTTTACCTTGCATGAGTCAGCAGGATATATTGCAAGGTATAATACATAATTGTGTGGCTCAATACCCTAAACTCCTACCTGAATATCTGTCAGTTCTTTCAGGAACCGTTTAGCTAGCTCTGGACCATTCTCCATGGTGGGAATGTGATAGTTCTGAAGAAAGGGAAAAAGTTAATTAAAGAATTGCTTTATTGCTTGCTAAATTGCTTTAATGCAGAAAAGTATGAAGTGATACATTTCGGTAGGAACAAGGAGAGGCAATATAAACTAAATGGTACAATTTTAAAAGTACGCCGAGGTACCAAATGAGTACTTTGCATCTGTCTTTACCAAGGAAGAAGATGCTACCACAGTCTCAGTAAAGGAATTATGTGGAGATGCCGGTGATGGACTGGGGTGGACAAATGTAAGGAGTCTTACAACACCAGGTTATAGTCCAACAGTGTTATTTGAAATCACAAGCTTTCGGAGATTATCCCCTTCGTCAGGTGACGAAGGAGGAAGCCTCCGAAAGCTTGTGATTTCAAATAACACTGTTGGACTATAACCTGGTGTTGTAAGACTCCTTACATCAGTAAAGGAAGATGTAGTTGAGATACTGGATGGGCTAAGAATTGATAAAGAGGAAGTACTAGAAAGGCAAGCTGAACTTAAAGCAGAAAAGTCACCCGGTCTGGATGGGATGCATCCTAGGTTGCTGAGGGAAGTAAGGATGGAAATTGCGGAGGTACTGGCCATAATCTACCAAACATCCTTAGATACGGGGGTGGTGCCAGAGGACTGGAGAATTGCAAATGTTACACCCTTGTTCAAAAAAGGGTGTAAGGATAAACCCAGCAACTATAGGCCAGTCAGTTTAACCTTGGTGGTGGGGAAACTTTTAGAAACAATAATCCGGGACAGAATTAGCAATCACTTGGACAAGTGTGGATTGATTAGGGAAAGCCAGCATGGATTTGTTAAAGGCAAATCGTGTTTAACTAACTTGATAGAGTTTTTTGATGAGGTAACAGAGGGGGTCGATGAGGGCAATGTGGTTGATGTGGTGTATATGGACTTTCAAAAGGCGTTTGATAAGGTGCCGCATTATAGGCTTGTCATCAAGATTGAAGCCCATGGAATAAAGGGAGCAGTATCAACAGGGATACAGAATTGGCTAAGTGACAGGAAACACAGAGTAGTGGTGAACGGTTGTTTTTTGGACTGGAGGGAGTTGTACAGCAGTGTTCCCCAGGGGTCGGTACTAGGACCAGTGCTTTTCTTGATATATACTAATGACTTGGACTTGTGTATACAGGGCACAATTTCCAAATTTGTAGATGATACAAAACTTGGAAGTGTACTGAACAGTGAGGAGGATAGTGATAGACTTCAAGAGGATATAGACAGGCTGGTGGAATGGGTGGAGGCAGATTCAATTGTGGCTTTGAAAAGGGAACTGGATAAGTACTTGAAAGGAAAAAATTTGCAGGGGCTAGGGCGGGGGAGTGGGACTAGCTGGATTGCTCTTGCAGAGAGCCGGCATGGACCTGATGGGCAGAATGGCCTCCTTCTGTGCTGTAACCATTCTATGATTTATTCTACAGCATTCCACCATTAACATACATTAAAAGCAAAACTGCATGATGTTTTTTACTTTAGCCCATGTTCTGTTATGTGACTCTTTAACCTCCAGCCCATGTTGTTTGATTCCATCATACTTTTTTTAAACAGCATGTGCTGATGATGTTGCGGTTGCAAAACTGGAAAAGTTATTGAATCTGATAGAGCGATGGAGCCAAGAACACAGAATGCCGAAGCAGCTTTAGATCAACCACCACTAATTAACACAGCCCTTTCACTATTAATGCGAGACTTTCACTTCATTGGTGAACGTGTACTTCAGTTTCCACTGTCTGAATTATTTCAAATCCTTGGCACATGCCAGGGGGAAATTGTGTGGGCCACTGTGATCCCTGTGAGAGGGGGCCAGCGGTTCCTCGGCCCCCTCTCACACTCAAGCTTTGATGCGTACAGGTATTAATTCTGTTCCCTTCAAGCTAATTCATACGAGCAGCCCCGTTGGTTCCTTCATACACACTAGCTAGAAACACGAAGGCGACATCTCAACTCCCTTGCGCAGTCCAACCATGATTCATGGGGTAGCTCCTCAGCTCCCTCACACAGTCCAGATGAGATGCTACATCCAGTTCATGGAGAAATTGAAAAGGAGGAATGAGAGGGTGAGTGTCCCCTCTATCTATCCTCTCTAGCACCTGGGAGTGAACTGTCTGTCTGCCTGTTTGGCCAAGGGATGGAGGCAAAGGAGTATTTTCTTTTTTTTTTAAATCAGCTTTTCGCAAATTAAGAAAGCTGAAATCCAGTTTCTAAAACTACAGTGGAACCTCAAATATCCATCACAATAGAGGGGACTTCCAGACGGAGTAGCGATGGGGAAAACACTGAAATCATTTAAGGAACATTTGGATGCTGCAGTGCAGGGACTGCAGGATGAACTCATGGGCTGAATGGCCTTCCTATCTTGTATGCCATGGTGTATAGTGAAAATGGGCTGATAACCAAGAAGTGCCGTGATTCTAATCTGACATTTATGGTGCAGTGAAACCATCAGCACATGGATGAAGATGAGTACAATAAAAATATCGCTGAAATTAACTCTTCTTGGGCTGCAAGGCTCGTTTATGTCAGACAGGAGACTGGCATTAAGGGTCTGTGCAATGAGGATTGCATTGTCCAAGGCTTTGGCTGTGGAAACTCTGGCAGATATTGGAAGTTTTACTATGCATTTTAAGACCTGGTAGAGCTGTTATATTTTCACTGGCTCTGTCTCTCTGTCCCTTTCTCACCAGTCAGATCTATTCATACAGACAATGAAATAAGTAACCCTCAAACCAGTCAGACCTGCACAAGCACACACTGAGAGGCACCAAGTTCTGGTTGTTGTTAAATTACTTCTCCATTTGCTTTTTTTCAATTCAGTTAATTAGTTATCTCTTACTAATGAGAAACACAAAGAAAGGGAGAGTCAGAGATAGAGAGAGCAACAGAGAGAGAAAAATAGAGATAAAAGGGGAAGAAATAGAGGGAGAGACAGAAACAGAGACAGACAGAGAGGGAGAAAGAACCAGGAATGTATGCACACAGAAAAAGAAAGTCAGAGAGTGAGAGACAAACTGAGACAGGGAAGTATCGGACTCTGAGAATGGTTCAGCAGGTAAAGCATGTGCCCAGTGCCTAACTGAGCTGCAAAGACCAGAAGGTCCCTAGGTCAAACTTTGGTCTATAATGAATATCTGATCTCAATTGGGGTGCTGTACTTGGCCTCAGTGCTCTGGGAGGCGATCACCGATGACCCCTGTTGGAAGCATGCGTGGACAAGAGAATCTGAATTGGTTGTGATGCCCTCTGCAGTTCAATATCCTGCTGACACTCACTAGGTTCACTTGAAGAATGGCCATTTGGATAAGGTACTGAAGGACTGCTAGCGCATATGGAACAGTACCTCAGCAAGCAGTCAGTGCCCTCAGCAGAGAAGGGTAGAAATTTAGAGAAAAAGTAGGGTCCAACCTCCCCACCCATCATAAGATAACTCAGTGACTTAACAGTGACATGGGCTTTTACAGGCCTTATGTAAACAGTACTGTAAGTGAAATGGCGAAGGGGTCGGGGGTAGTGGGGGGGTGTATTCCTATGTACCATAGTGATCAGCATCTCTTGTAGGAAATGAAAGGCTTGGATCTGTCCCCCCACAGAAAAGATTAATGAAATGTTAAAACAAAGTAGAGTTCTTGCTGCAGACACCACGGGTTGGGCTGGCCCAGGTCAGGGTCTAGTTTAGCCCAGTACTTTTGGATATCTGGAGCAATGGAATCGTATCAATTACAATTCTTTGATGATTCTGGGGCTTTTCCAAACTGAGCAACAGGTCAGCATTTGCAGTGATTGCTGCTTCATGAGGTGCTTGCTTGGATTTTTAGTTTCTTGTTCTGCATGTCACTCTGTTACTTTCATCTCATCTGCAAAAACTTCCACAATTTAAAAGTTAAAAAAAAGTAAAACAAGAAAATGAATACTTTGCCTGGGATTCTGCCAATGGACTCACCTGACCTTGGTACAGGATCCGATTGACTGGACAGACGACGCAGGCTGTACCAGCACCAAAAATTTCTTTCACTTGATTCTCTTGAAGTCCTTTGATCAGCTCAGGCATTGTCATCCCTCGCTCTGAAACTTTAAACTCACCCTGAAAATAAACATAGTATTTAACATGCTGGGACCACAAGACATCCAATAACTTCTCCTTAATCTGCACTAATCGTTCCTTCATCGGCACAATAAAAATCCTGGAATTCCCTAGCTAACGTCATTGTGGGAGTACCTTACTACAAGAGCTGCAGCGGTTCAAGGAGACGACCCACCACCACTTTCTCAGGGCAGGGATGGGCAATAACTGCGATCCTGCCAGCATCGTCCACAAATGAAAACAAATACCATGTTGTATCTTGGGTCTGAAAAGTGAAGCCTCCTCACTTTAAGTTACACTTCCAAAAAAAATAAATTGTTAGCTTATCATCTGCAGGGAGCTGAGGGAGTGACAGAGGTTTCCTCTCTCTCTGGCCAGGAAGAAAAGCCTGCAGCAGGTTTGAGGTTGGTACTGTGAAGAGGCAGAAGCACTTTGTTTTCCAAGTCAGTGCCAGTCAGTTCAACAATGCTGACTTGTAAAGTCACTTATTATTTTTAAAATAGGTAAATTTTGCTGAGAGACTGTATGCTGTTCATTCATATATTACCTGTAAAATAAACCAGTGCGTTGATTTACAATTGGCCTCATCTCACTAAAATGCTTTTCAGTTTGCCTTCCAAAAGGAGGAGAAACGCATGTGTGAGATCATGGTATTCAATATACACAAGGGGTCTTATTGTTATGGCCCCAGGATCACGCCATTGTTTAACTAGATATTGGTCTGCAGATTGTAGAGGATACAAGGTCTGCTTCCAGGAGTGACTGGTGACACTGAACCAAGGAGAATATCTAGTGCAGACCTGAAACACTGCTCACAGAATCATTAATATTGTGATTCTACCAACAATCTAGTATCACAGATACTCTCCTACTGATATTTTGCACCTGGCTGGCAGCAGCTGGGCAGGCACTCTACTCACCTGCTGCCTTATCTCATTTCTCAGGCAGCATGTGACAGAGAGGCATACTCCAGAAGGATATAGAATCGACTAGCTTGGGAGAGTGATAGGCTAAAATCATTGAAAGAATCCCAAACTATCTGTAAACAGATGAGAGTATGTATTATATATTCATAGTAAAGACACATCAAATAAAGATTTATTAATAAAATGCCAACATACCCACTGTCGTGCCAGGTCCAACAAACTCTGCCTAGTGACTCCCGGAAGGATTGTACCATCCAGCGGAGGGGTGAGCAACTCTATCTCTGTAGAAGGAAATGTAAAATTCTTTAACAAGCAACAAAACCTAAGTACTGGCCAACATAAATTCAACAATCAACTAGGATTTATAGCTAGGGAGCTCTCACTCACCATCAACACCTTAACTGGGATTTAAAACTAGAGAGCGCTCATTGGCTAACACTAGCGTTAAAATCTAAGACCTTTTGTTTATTATTGAGAAACCCAGGTGAAAGGCAAGACCAATAGTGCAGGACAGCAAGAAAGGTGGAAGGAGCAAGACAAAAGATGAAGAAAATCAGGAACTGTCATTAGGTAATGCCAAGCTTGAGCTTTTAGAACTCTGATGAAAGTTTAAAACAAATGATTTTGTGTTAGTAGACAAGGACACGGTAACAGAATTTAGCACTTCAATGCCAGCCAGTTGGGTTCAGTGCTGGAGTTGCCCCTGTTTCACATACCGCCTTGCTCGTTCTTCCAATAGATGAAAATGTTCATGGTTCCCACTTCCGTGATCTCATGCTTGTCTCCGTAGAGCCACAGCACCTGCTGACAGCCTTGGTTCTGAGCCTCAGTCTGAACATAGATCGTAGGACCATAATTTCTAGCGTAGAGAGGAAGTGACAAGGGAATTCTGTCAGATATTCCACAGTACGACTTCAAATGAGGAAATTATTTAAAACATAAAGAGTATAAAATGCAAAAAAAGGTATACGCTGTGATAGAAACATTGAAAATTTACGGCACAGAAGGAGAATATTCAGCCTGTGTCTGTGCTGATCAAAATAAAGCTACCTAGCCTAATCCCACTTTCCAGCATTTGGTCCGTAGCCTTGTTGGTTACGGCACTACAAGTGCACATCCAAGTACATTTTAAATGAGTTGAAGGTTTCTGCCTCTACCACCCTTTCAGGCAGTGAGTTCCAGACCCCCACCACCCTCTGGGTGAAAAAGATTTCCTCAGCTCCCCTCTAATCCTTCTACCAATCACTTTAAATCTATGGCCCATGGTTATTGACCTCTCTGCTAATGGAAATAGGTCCTTCCTGTCCATTCTATCTAGGCCCCTCATAATTGAACATCTCAATTAAATCACCCCTCAGCCTCCTTTGTTCCAAAGAAAACAACCCCAGCCTATTCAATCTTTCCTCATAGCTAAAATTCTCCAGTCATGGCAACATCCTCGTAAATCTCTCTCTGGTGCAATCACATCTTTCTTGCAATGTGGTGACCAGAACTCTACACAGTACTCAAGCTGTGGCCTAACTAGTGTTTTATACAGTTCTAGCATAGTTTCCCTGCTTATATTTTTTGCCTCGGCTAATAAAGGAAAGTATCCCGTATGCCTTTTTAATCACCTTATCTATCTGTCCTGTTACCTTCAGGGATCTGTGGACATGCAATCCAAGGTCCCTTTGTTCCTCTACACCTCTCAGTATCCTCCCATTTATTGTGTACTCCCTTGCCTTGTTTGACCTCCCCAAATGCATTATTTCACACTTCTCCAGATTGAATTCCATTTGCCACTTTTCTGCCCACCTGACCAGTCCATTGATATCTTCCTGCGGTTTACAGCTTTCCTCCTCACTATCAACCACATGGCCAATTTTTGTATCATCTGCAAACTTCTTAATCATGCCCCCTACATTTAAATCTAAATCATTGATATATACCATAAAAAGCAAGGGACGTAGAAACATAGAAAATAGGAGCAAGAGTAGGCCATTCGGCCCATTGGGCCTGCTCCGCCATTCAAAATGATCATGGCTGATCGTCTAACTTAGTACCCTGTTTCCGCTTTTTCCCCCATATCCCTTGATCCCTTTAGCATTAAGGACCTAGTACTGAACCTTGCGGAACCCCACTGGAAACAGCATTCAAGTCTCAAAAACACCCGTCGACCATTACCCTTTGCTTCCTGCCACTGATCCAATTTTGGATCCAATTTGCCATTTTCCCTTGGATTCCATGGGATTTTACTTTTTTGACCAGTCTGCCATGTGGGACCTTGTCAAAAGCCTTGCTAAATTCCATATAGACTACATCAAACACACTACCCTCATCGACCCTCCTTGTTATCTCCTCAAAAAGAGTGGACTTGGTGCATTCACATTACAATATCACTCAGCAAACAGAGAAATAACAGGGCTTTGTGCAGCAGTCTTACAAATAGGAATAATTTGAAACCTAATCACTTTGCGATTAAGGGTAAGTACTTAGACCTGGAGTTACCCTCCCCTCTGACTGCTGTTACACATGCTCATCGTCATAGGCGGAATCTCTGTTAAAGCCAGATAGCTCCAGCAAAAATCTTCCATTCTGGAACTGCAAACAGGCTGCTGATCACTAGTTATACTGGAAAAATATTCAATGGGAGAGTTTTGAAAGGTTGTGAATTTAATTATTGGATATCACAAATAGAGCTAGCTCTGTGGTACACCTCTTCTGATGGCACCAACTCTTCCTAGGGTATGATCCCATGGGCGCTAGCCTCAAGTAGCCATTCATCATATATAAGCCTAGAGAGCGACTGCCAGCAGGTTATTGGACCACGGAGGAGTGTTATGGCCTCGCCAAATCCAGTGCCACAAATTGCACCATCCAGCAAGAGCTGGATAGTAATCAGCAGCGGGAGCCCAGAGTAATTTTTAGCTTCCCTAGCCCAGGGGTGCTGAGGCTGACTGGAGAACAGACTGGGAATCAATCCTTCGGAGCTGTTGGTCTGCATGGCCCAGCACCACACTGGGTGCACCTTACCAGCTCCACCACCACTATCGTGGAGCACTCTCCATCATATCTTAAGAAACAATTTTTTTTTAAATGACATCTGAATGTCTACTTCATTCTATTTGCCCTCACTTACCCTCCCATTTTGCAGTCACCTACGCCTCCTTTCCAAGCACGTACGAACTTGGGATCAGCAAGCAATGAGACAGGGTTGAAACTTCCTGTGGCAAAGTAGGGTCCAACAGGCCCAACGATAACAAAGAGTAAGGCATGATTAGCTCGAGATACCCCGAGGGAAGGCTGGGGAAAAAAGTAAATGTGGTAATGTGAAAGTGTGCTCCACTCCCTGCAGCTTCTGGTCAAACTTTTAACGAGTGCTGCTCGCTGTCAAGTAAACGCCCCTCCTGCAAAGGGAAATCAAGACAACTTGGTGACCAGGTGCACCAGCACTATATCAGGGATGAGAATTATGACAGGGGGCTTAAAAAATAAGCTCAGTATTTGTGCAGAAGATTATGGGGAAATCCAAAAGAAGTGTTCAAAAATTAGAAAAGGGTTTGAGAAGGTAGCATGTGATTACATACAGCACTGTGAGTCAATCGGTAACAAGAGAGCATAAATTTAGGGTTAGTACTAAAAGCATAACAAGTAAGGTCAAAAGAAATTAATTTCACACAAAGGAATATATTACCACAAGCGGCTATTGAAGCTGAGTCAATCACAATATTTAAGAGGGAATTGGATAAGCAATAGTTTGGATTTGTAAAGTGCATTTCATACATTAAAGCGTCCCTAGGCAGTTCACATAGGAGAAAACAGACCGAGTGGGAGTAGGAGAATTTGGACAACGTACTGAAAGCATGTTCAAAAATCGCCAGGCCTGATGAAATGTATCCCAAGCTGTTAAGAGTAAGCAAGGGAGGAAATAGCGGAGGCTCTGAGCATCATTTTCCAATCCTCACTGGATACAGGCATAGTGGCAGAGGATTGGAGGACTGCCAACGTTGTACCGTTGTTTAAAAAGGGAGAAAGAGATAGACTGAGTAATTATAGGCCAATCACTCTAACCTCAGTGGTGGGCAAATTATTGGAATCGATTCTGAGGGACAGCATAAATCGTCATTTTGAAAGGCACAGGTTAATCAAGGACAGTCAGCATAGATTTGTTAAGGGAAGGTCATGTCTGACTAACTTGATTGAATTTTGAGAGCAGGTAACAAAGAGGTTCGATTAGGGTAACACGTTTGATGTAGTATACATGGATTTTAGCAAGGCTTTTGACAAGGTCCCACATGGCAGACTGGTCAAAAAAGAAAAAGCCCATGGGATCCAAGGGAAAGTGGCTAGTTGGATCCAAAATTGGCTCAGTGGCAGGAAGCAAAGGGTAACAGTTGATGTGTGTTTTTGCGACTGGAATGCTGTTTCCAGTGGGGTCCTGCAAGGCTCAGTACTACGTCCCTTGCTTTTCGTGGTATATATTAATGATTTGGACTTGAATGTAGGGGGCATGATCAAGAGGTTTGCAGATGATACAAAAATTGGCCGTGTGGTTGATAGTGAGGAGAAAAGCTGTAGATTGCAGGAAGATATCAATGCACTGGTCAGGTGGGCAGAAAAGTGGCAAGTGGAATTCAATTCAGAGAAGTGTGAGGTAGTGCATTTGGGGAGAGCAAAGAAGGCAAGGGAGTACAAATAAATGGGAGGATACTGAGAGGTGGAGGAACAAAGGGACCTTGGAATGTAGGTAGCAGGACAGGTAGATACGGTGGTTAAAAAGGCACACGGCATACTTTCTTTTATTAGCTGAGGCATAGAATATAAGAGAGCAGGGAGGTTATGCTAGAACTGTATAAAACGCTGGTTAGGCCACAGCTTAAGTACTGCGTACAGTTCTGGTCACCACATTACAGGAAAGATGTGATTGCACTAGAGAGGGTACAGAGGAAATTTACGAGGATGTTGCCACGGCTGGAGAATTTTAGCTATGAGAATAGATTGGATAGGCTGGGGTTGTTTTCTTTGGAACAAAGGAGGCTGAGGATAGATTTGAGGTATATAAAATTATGACAGGACTGGATAGAATGGATAGGGAGGACCTATTTCCCTGAGCAGAGGGGTAAGTGACCAGAGGGCATGGATTTAAAGTAATTGGTAACAAGATTAGATGGGAGCTGAGGAGAAATGTTTTCACCCAGAGGGTGGTGGGGGTCTGAACTCATTGCCTGAAAGGGTGGTAGAGGCAGAAACCCTCAACTCATTTAGAAGGCACTTAGATGTGCACTTGAAGTGCTGTAACCTACAGGACTACGGACCAAGTGCTAGAAAGTGGGATTAAACTGGATAGCTCTTTTTCGGCTGGCACGGACATGATGGGCCAAATGGCCTCCTTCTGAGCCGTAACTTTCTATGATTCTATGAAAAAGATTGGTTTTAAGGAATCTTTTAAAGGTGGGGGGAAAATGACAAAGAATAAAATTATTCAAGTGTACAGTGAAGAGAGAGAAATGGGATTAGAGCGGGTAGTTCCAGCACTGGCACAGGGACCGTGAGGCGAATGGCCTTTTGCTGTACTGAAAGTTCTGTGATTCTAACCCCTTGGAAGAAGATAATGTGGCACAGAGGTATCCAAACTACATTCATTTGCCAGTCATTTGTTTCCATATGGATTCACTCTTCGGTGTATGTGTGTTTAATCACAAGGCTGGCCGGCAAATCTGTTTTAAAAAAAAAACCTGCATAACCCAGCACCAAATGATAACAATGACCCGGATATCAATGGCCTCGTACCTCTGTCCCAATGAAAGTGGGTCGGATGTAGAGACTTGCTGTATCAGAATATGGGACCCATTCTCTGTCAACTTCGATTAGTTTCCGAATACATTCCATCAGCTCTTCTTTGTCAAAGTCCTAAAAATACAGACAAGTAGTCAGCATTCTTCAGAAGCTCTGGCGTTGCAGAACTTCTACAGACCGAGTTTCTAAGGGGGCAATGTGCCGAAAGTGGGTAGCTTTGGAACAACATGTACAGCTGCACCAGACCACAGCACTAAATCTGCAGTCTCAGCGAGACAGGCCACAAGGATGGATGCTGCATAAGAAATAGGAGCAGGAGTAGGCCATATTGTCCCTCGAGCCTGCTCCACCATTCAATCAGATCATGGCTGATCTTCAACCTCAACTCCACTTTTCCACCCGATTCCCCTACAGTCCAAAAATCTATCAATCTCAGCCTTGATTATATTCAACAACTCAGCATCCGTGGCCCTCTGGGGTAAAGAATTCCAAAGATTCACAACCGAGTGAAGAAATTCCTCCTCATCTCAGTCTTAAATGGCCGATCCCTTATCCTGCGACTATGCCCCCTAGCTCTAGACTCTCCAGCCAGGGGAAACCACCTCTCAGCATCTACCCTGTCAAGTCCCCTCAGAATCTTATATGTTTCAATGAGATCACCTCTCATTCTTCTAAACTCCAGAGAGTACAGGCCCATTCTACTCCTCACCTCATAGGACAACCCTCTCATCCCAGGAATTAATCTAGTGAACCTCCGTTGCACTGCCTCTAAGGCAAGTATATCCTTCCTTAGATAATGAGACCAAAACTGTACACAGTATTCCAGGTGAGGTCTCACCAAAGCCCTGTACAATTGTAGTATGACTTCCTTACTCTTGTACTCCAACCCCCTTGCAATAAAGGCTAACATGCCATTTGCTGTCCTAATTGCCTGCTGTACCTGCATGCTAACCTTTTGTGCTTCTTGTATGAGGACACCCAAGTCTCTCTGAACACCAACATCTAATAGTTTTTCACCATTTAAAAAATATTCTGTTTTTCTATTCTTCCTACCAAAGTGAATAACTTCACATTTCCCCACATTATACTCCATCTGCCATCTTCTTGCCCACTCACTTAACCTGTTTATATCCCTTTGCAGACTCAGTGTCCTCCTCACTGCTGACTTTCCCACCTAGCTTTGTATCATCATGCAGATTGTGGAAATGCCATGCTGGCGGGGTAGAGGTGCTATTGAGATTAGAATGAAAATACATTGTTACTACAGTATAAATGGAGCTTTGCTTTGTATCTAACCCATGCTGGACTTGACCTGGGACAGCCGAAGAGGCAGATGGGGGCTTTAGTTTTATACCTCACTCTGATGTCATCTCTGACAATGCAGCACTCCCTCAGTACTGCATTGATTTATGTGCAAGTCCTGGAGTGGAATCTGAATGTTGCAAAATGGCTGCCACATTTGCCAACATAACAGTCACTGCACTTCAAAATGATCTCCACATCATCACTTCAAAATGATTCAATGTATGCGAGCACTTTGAGATGTTCCTGAGGCATGGTAAGGCACCATATAAATTTTTTTTTAAAAATTCGTTCACGGGATGTGGGTGTCGCTGGCGAGGCCGGCATTTATTGCCCATCCCTAATTGCCCTTGAGAAGGTGGTGGTGAGCCGCCTTCTTGAACCACTGCAGTCCGTGTGGTGAAGGTTCTCCCACTGTGCTGTTAGGAAGGGAGTTCCAGGATTTTGACCCAGCGACAATGAAGGAACATAATCATATAAATGCACATCTTTCTTCTTCTTTCTTTAATGCGTTCAGTGTGGAATGTGATCTACATTAAAAAGACCAAGTGTCCTGCGTTCCACGTACTGGCAGACATGCCCGCAGTGCTGATCGATGCATCCGCTCCATGTTCAAATCGGGCCGGAACATGCGAATCTTGCTGTCTGTGCCACGGTAAGCCTTCATACCTTCAAACAGCTTTTGGGTGAAAAAAGCAGAGAAAAAACATTGAAGTTCAAATTGTACCGTGTGTTGCAATTCATCAATGGCTTCAACTGTGATATCTGGCTCTCCCCACACCCGAGGACATAAAGATACTTCACTTAACTACACCCCACCATGAAATGAAGATTACAAACAGCTCATTTATCTTCATTTCCACCTCCCTCCAGAACCATGAAGCCAATTGGAGCTTGAATATTTAAGATTTACTGGGCTGTTGCCAATGTGAGGCATCTTGTGAGAACATTTGATCTTTCTGTGCACAAAGGACTGCGAAGCGACAGTCTCCAGTAGTATCTGTCTCGACCATTATCATATAATCATTTAATTAAAACTAACAGAACTCAATGCATCTGCCTCTACCATAATCATCAAATCAAAAACTAACAGAATTCAAACACAAATTGCATTGGAGCAGGGACACTGTCTCCTATAGCACAGAGTTACTTCATCTTCAAACAAAGCCCTGGTTACTGGAAGAGAAGGACTCACCATTAATGTGTATTTGATAAACAATATGTAAGGAATCTTACAACACCAGGTTATAGTCCAACAGTTTTATTTGAAAATCACAAGCTTTCGGAGCTTTCCTCCTTCGTCAGGTGTGTGGGCTGGAATCAAAGGCCATAGGCTTACATTATTGAATCCCTTGAATTTCTCTCTCCTTACCATGTGTTCTAATTGCTCTGCTGTCTCTTGCTCTGAATTATAGCCAGAATTAAGTATGGACACAGATATTCAGAAAGAGACAGCACAAGCACTTTTCAAATTATATACTCATGTTCTTGTTCCTTCAGTTACATAGAGTGCACAGCACAGAAGCTGGCCATTCGACCCAACTGGTCTTTGCCGGTGTTTATGCTCCACACGAGTCTCCTCCCACCCCTCTTCATCTAACCCTATCAGCATATCGTTCTAATCCTTTCTTCCTCATGTGCTTATCTAGATTCCCCTTAAATGCATCTATGTTATTCGCCTCAACTACTCCTTGTGGTAGTGAGCTCCACATTCTTACCACCCTTTGGGTAAAGAAGTTTCTCCTGAATTCCCTATTGGATTTATTAGTGACTGTCTTGCACCATAAAAGCCAAGATTACAGCTACATAGCTTGCACATGTTCTGTCATCTCTTCCTTCTTTTACTGGTTCCCCCTGTGCCACATTGCATCTGAGGCTGAGCGAGCAGGTGACCCAGAGATGGGCCTCTCTGATTTCCCTTCCCTCTTGGACTCTGCTTGGTGTCTCATCAAGGCTGCAGGCTGAAATCGGAAATTCTGTGTGTGAGGGATTGTAGGAGTGGATTCACGCTGCAGCACTGATTGGTTCAGCGTATTGTTCTCCTGACTGGTACATGTCATTGTGAGCTCACTAGGGATTGAGGGAATCTGGCATGTTTATACATTAGTTAGCTAGTCCATCGTTTACCCTAAAATTGAAGGGGACACTTATTGAAAATCAATACTAAGGGTTAAAAATGGCAAATATATGCATCAGCCCCAAAGAAAGCAGACATGGCACCACATGTTGACATTCTGAGCTTATATGGCTAATAGTCTATGTAAAAAGGAACAAAAACAGAAACTGTTGAGAATACTCAGTAGCTCAGTGTCAGAAAGAGAAAAAGGTTTAATGTTCTGCATGTAGGTCTTTTGTCAGTATTGTTATTGGGGAGGTAAGCAAACCTCTTTAAACATAGAAACATTGAAAATAGGAGCAGGAGTAGGCCATTTGGACCTTCGAGCCTGCTCCGCCATTCAATATGATCATGGCTGATCCTCTATCGCAATACCATATTCCCGCTCTCTCCCCATTCCCCTTGATGCCTTTTGTGTCTCGAAATCTATCTAGCTCCTTCGTAAATAAATTCAGTGACTTGGCCTCCACAGCCTTCTGTGGTAGAGAATTCCACAGGTTCACCACCCTCTGAGTGAAGAAATTTCTCCTCATCTCAGTCCTAAATGTCCTACCCCGTATCCTGAGACTGTGACCCCTCATTCTGGACCCCCCCTAGCCAGGGGAAATATCCTCCCTGCATTCAGTCTGTCTAGCCCTGTCAGAATTTTATATGTTTCAATGAGATCCCCTCTCATTCTTCTAAACTCGAGTGAATACAGGCCGAGTCGACCCAAACTCTCCTCATACGACAGTCCTGCCATCCCAGGAATCAGTCTGGTGAATCTTCGCTGCACTCCCTCCATGGCAACTACATCCTTTCTTAAGTAAGGAGACCAAAACTGCACACAATACTCCAGGTGTGTTGTCACCAAGGCCCCGTATAACTGCAGTAAGACATCCTTGCTCCTGTACTCAAATCCTCTTGCAATGAAGGCCAACATACCATTTGCCTTCCTAACTGCTTGCTGCACCTGCATGTTTGCTTTCAGTGACTGGTGTACAGGGACACCCAGGTCCCTTTGTACATCAACATTTCTCAATCTATCACCATTTAAATAATACTCTGCCTTTCTGTTTTTCCTTCCGAAGTGAATAACTTTATCGAGTAGAAAACAAAAGGGGGAGGGGAGACCAACAGATAAACATCAAGAGTCAGGTATACTGTAAAGAATCAGGTGTTCTATCACGAAGTAGCAGTTAACACGTCTAATAGCCCATGAATGTTTTTAGTAAAAATAAAAGCTGTGAAGGGGTGAAAAAGTGCTAAACGATCCCAAATAAATCATCTCAGTCAGGTTTGAAAATGGCATTAGAAAGAGAAAAAGTGACTTAAAACAGTTCCAAAACGGAAAGGAATGTGGATGGGAGAAATCAGTAGGAAGTACGTAAGATTAGAAGTTGTTGAATCATTGTTCATGTCAGAGGGCTGCAGCGGGCCAAGGGGAAAGGTGAGATACTGTCCCTGAAGTTTAAATTTGCCACCTCATTGCTGCTGTAAGGAGATTGCTTACTTCTATAGAATAGTGCAGAGCTGAAGATGCTGGGTGAAGCGAAAGGTTCTGCAGGGGTCTGACATGGGGTTTATCCCATCCTTTCTCTGCGTTCCATTCCACTGTCAACATATGGTCTGAAAATGACTTGCCAAACACCAGCTTGCTGTTGTCGGGCTTCTCCTTTGGGTGTTTGGTAAGCTCAATCTGCAAATCAGCTGCCTGTTTGAGGGAGAGAAAGGGAGAGTCTTAATTAACGTGCTGTGTTCTTGAAGACAATCGGGCAGCAAAATGACTGGTATAACACAAACTACGACTGGCATGCTGTGCTTGTTGCCTGGTAAGAATCCTTTTCTCTACTCCAATCTCTCTCTCACAACCTTTTTTGTTAATACTATAATGGACAGTCCTCCTCTGAAATTTCCTCTTTTATTCCACCTGAGCTCCAAATACAATGTTCTATAACACTTCCTCCTCCCTAAACCCTCACTGTGTTGAAATCAAACTGTCTTCCTACCCTAACTCATTCTTTCCCAGGATGTGAAAACTGTGGAACTTACCTCTGAGTCTTCACTTCCTCCTACAGGCTTCTGAAACCCAAGCCTACCATTACCTGATCACTAGTTCCTGATTTACTGCCTCCTCAATTTTGGTGGTGTCATACTTTATTGATCCTTAACTCTTTACCTATGCCAATTGAGGAATTACTGGATTCCTCAATTGCTTAACTCTATAGAATAGTGCAGAACTGAAGATACTGGATATAACCAGAGGTTCTACAGGAATTTGATGTGGGGTTAGTTCCAATCTTAATCAGACCCTGGCTGATTCTTCCCCTCCCTACAATTGTAACACCCCAACTGAATAATAACATCCTCTAATTGTGATTAGCTGTCAAGTGCTGACACATGCACTGGATTAAAAATGAGATGTCATTACTGCAAGGTTACAAGAATCAATTTGTCGCAAGCTATGCAGAATAATCCTGCTGCGTAACTCTATTCTATATACAAATAGGTTACCTTAAACATTGTGCTACCAGATCTCCAGCTTCCATTGGAAAAGCCATGAGCCTGGCACAACGGTCTTGATAAAACCTGCGAAGGAGAAAATCCTGAAATTAATATCAGATGAAGTTACTGCACAAACTGTATAGGCAAAGACACAACTAATGCCAGAGAAATACTGCACTTATTGGAGAGACCCTTTGGGACAGAGAGACTTCAGGCATTCTTTATAGGCAGACATGCTGATAAAGGGCCACTACCAATAAACAAATATTTACAGGAATTCTGTGTTTTAACCCAACCGGACATCTGCTGTCAGCCTAGCAAGGTCAACCGCTGTGCTTGTAAGCTATGATCAACTAGTGACTATCTTCCAGAGGGGGGGACCGCAACCAAGTTAATCCTGCACGGTAGACTGGGCAAGTGGACTCCACAATGCTCCAGGGCATTTGCCGATTGAGCAGCCAGTCTGGTCAATGCGACCTGGGAGGGTAGACATGTCACTGGGGGCTGGTATTCTGATTTTCTTTACACATATGGTGATTAGAATGCATAATTCTCTTCCACATACCATTGCTGAAGCAGAGTCCGTAAATACTTTTACTTGCTTGCGAAGGAGACAAATGAAGGGTACCGAGAAACAATCAGGGAAGGGGATTAGACTAGTTGGCTCATTTGGAGAAAAACATTGATGTAAACTCGATGGACCAAATGGCCCGTTTCTCGAAGATAACATTCTATGATTCTATAACCCTAAAGGGTACAGCGATCCTCATCAAGCAAGCAGTGAGAAGCTTACCAGAGCTCTGTGCTGGTAACCTCACAGTTTTAGCTATAGCAGTATCACTGCAGCTAGGGCTTAGAAGGTTGTTTTGTGAAACTAAGAGGGAAGAGTGCATTGCATATTTGGCAAATGGAAATTCTATTTAAGTGGATTTCTCTGTACTTTTTCATCCTTCAGCATGGTGATTGACATCTTCACCAAAAAAAAAATTGAAAATTGAGTTCAACAATTTGGATACAAAATTGGCTAAGTAACAGGAAGCAGAGGGTAGTGGTAAATGGTTGTTTTTTGGACTAGAGGGAGATGTACAGTGGTCTTCCCCAGGGGTCGGTACTGAGACCACTGCTTTTTTTTTAATATATATTAATGACTTGGACTTGAGTATACAGGGCATAATTTCCAAATTTGCAGATGACACAAAACTTGGAAGTGTAGTGAACAGTGAGGAGAAGATGGTAGTGGTTGTTGGAGGCCAATCATCTCAGCCCCAGGGCATTGCTGCAGGAGTTCCTCAGGGCAGTGTCCTAGGCCCAACCATCTTCAGCTGCTTCATCAATGACCCTCCCTCCATCATAAAGTGAGAAATGGGGATGTTCGCTGATGATTGCACAGTGTTCAGTTCCATTCGCAACCCCTCAGATAATGAAGCAGTCCGAGCCCGCATGCAGCAAGACCTGGACAATATCCAGGCTTGGACTCATAAGTGGCAAGTAACATTCGCGCCAGACAATGACCACCTCCCCTTGACATTCAACGGCATTACCATCGCCGAATCCCCCACCATCAACATCCTGGGGGTCACCATTGACCAGAAACTTAACTGGACCAGCCATATAAATACTGTGGCTAAAAAAGCAGGTCAGAGGCTGGGTATTCTGCAGCGAGTGACTCACCACCTGACTCCCCAAAGCCTTTCCACCATCCACAAGGCACAAGTCAGGAGTGTGATGGAATACTCTCCACTTGCTTGGATGAGTGCAGCTCCAACAACACTCAAGAAGTTCGACATCATCCAGGACAAAGCAGCCCGCTTGATTGGCACCCCATTCACCACCCTAAACATTCACTCCCTTCACCACCGGCGCACAGTGGCTGCAGTGTGTGCCATCCACAGGATGCACTGCAGCAACTCGCCAAGGCTTCTTCGGCAGCACCTCCCAAACCCGCAACCTCTACCACCTAGAAGGACAAGAGCAGCAGGCACATGGGAACAACACCACCTGCACGTTCCCCTCAAGTCACACACCATCCCGACTTGGAAATATATCGCCGTTCCTTCATCGTCGCTGGGTCAAAATCCTGGAACTCCCTTCCTAACAGCACTGTGAGAGAACCGTCACCACACAAATTGCAGGCAGTTCAAGAAGGCGGCTCACCACCACCTTCTCAAGGGCAAATAGGGATGAGCAATAAATGCCAGCCTCGCCAGCGATGCCCACATCCCATGAACGAATAAAAGAAAAAGTGATAGACTTCATGAGGATATAGACAGGCTGGTGGCATGGGCAGACATGTGGCAGATGAAATTTAATGCAGAAAAATGTGAGGTGATACATTTCGGTAGGAAGAACGAGAAGAGGCAATATAAACTAGAGGGCACAATTCTAAAAGGGGTACAGAAACAGAACGATCTGGGGGTATATGTGCACAAACTATTGAAGGTGACTGGGCAGGTTAAGAAAACAGTTAAGAAAGCATATGGAATCCTGGGCTTTACAAACAGGGGCATAGAGTACAAAAGCAAGGAATTCATGATGAACCTTTATAAATCACTGGTTTGGCCACAACTGGAGTATTGTGTCCAGTTCTGGGCACCGAGCTTTAGGAAAGATGTGAAAGCCTTTGAGAGGGTGCAGAAAAGATTTACTAGAATGATTCGAGGGATTAGGGACTTTAGTTACGTGGATAGACTGGAGAAGCTGGGGTTGTTCGCCTTGGAACAAAGAAGATTGAGAGATTTGATAGAGGTATTTAAAATAATGAAGGGTCTGGACAGAGTAGATAAGAGAAAAACTTTTCCCATTAGATTAGGAAGACAAATGGAATGTTGTCATTTATTGTAAGGGGAATGAAATATAAAAGTAGAGATGTTTTGCTACAGTTGTACAGGGCATTGGTGAGACCACATCTAGAATACTGTGTGCAGTTTTGGTCTCCTTATTTAAGAAAGGACATAATTGCTTTGGAGGTGGTTCAGAGAAGGTTCACTCGTCTGATCCCTGGGATGAGGGGGTTATCTTATGAGGAAAGGTTGGACAAGTTGGGCCTGTATACACTGGAGTTTAGAAGAATGAGAGGTGATCTTATTGAAACATATAAGATCCAGAGGGGACTAGAAGGGGTAGATGCTGAGAGAATGTTTTCCCTTGTGGGAGAGACTAGAACTAGGGGCCACAGTTTAAAAATAAGGGGACTCCCATTTAAGACAGAGATGAGGAGAATTTTTTTCTCTCAGATGGTCGTGAGTCTGTGGAACTCCCTTCCCCAGAGAGCGGTGGAGGCAGGGTCATTGAATATTTTTAAGGCTGAGTTAGATAGATTCCTGATTAACAAGGGAGTTAAAGGTTATAGTAGATAGACAGGAAAGTAGGGTTGAGGTCGCAATCAGATCAGCCATGATCTTATCAAATGGCAGAGCAGGCTCGAGGGGCCGAATGCTCTACTCCTGCTCTTAATTCGTATGTTCATATTAGCAGAAGGGTCAAGAACCAGAGGACATAGATTTAAGGTGATTGGCAAAAGAGCCAAAGGTGACATGAGGAAAAACTTTTTTTTTACACACAGCGAGTGGTTAGGGTCTGGAATGCACTGCCTGAGGGGGTGGTTGAGGCAGATTCAATTGTGGCCTTCAAAAGGGAACTGGAACAATACTTGAAAGGAAAAAATTTGCAGGGCTACAAGCATAGGGCAGGGCAGTGGGAATAGCTGGATTGCTCTTGCATAGAGCCAGCACAGACTCGATGGGCAGAATGGCCTCCTTCCGTATTGTAACCTTTCTATGATTCGATTTTTGCTGCATGATCTGGGGGGTGGGGGGGAAGCAGACTGGAGGTGAAAAAACTGGTGAGATAGAAATTCCTGATGTAACATTGTGCACACAGTCCATGCTTCTGTGTTGAATTGGCAATAGGATGAAACATAGAAAATAGGAGCAGGAGTAGGCCATTAGGCCCTTCGAGCCTGCTGCGCCATTCAATATGATCATGGCTGATCCTCTATCTCAATACAATATTCCTGCTCTCTCCCCATACTCCTTGATGCCTTCTTATCTAGAAATCTATCTCCTTCTTAAATATATGCAGTGACTTGGCCTCCAAAGCCTTCTGTGGTAGAGAATTCCACAGGTTCACCACCCTCTGAGTGAAGAAATTTCTCATCTCAATCCTAAATGTCCTACCCCGTATCCTGAGACTGTGACCCCTCATTCTGGACCCCCCAGCTGGGGAAACATCCTCCCTGCATCCAGTCTGTCTAGCCCTGTCAGAATTTTATACGTTTCAATGAGATCCCCTCTGATTCTTCTAAACTCAAGTGAATACAGGCCTAGTCGACCCAATCTTTCCTAATACGACAGTCTTGCCATCCCAGGCATCAGTCTGGTGAATCTTCGCTGCACTCCCTCTATGGCAAGTATATCCTTTCTTGGGTAAGGAGACCAAAACTGCACACAATACTCTAGGTGTGGTCTCACCAAGGCCCTGTATAACTGCAGTAAGACATCTTTACTCCTGTACTCAAATCTTCTTGCAATGAAGGCCAACATACCATTTGCCTTCCTAACTGCTTGCTGTACCTGCATGTTTGCTTTCAGTGACTGGTGTACAAGGACACCCAGGTCCCTTTGTACATCAACATTTCCCAATCGATCACCATTTAAATAATACTCCGCCTTTCTGTTTTTCCTTCCGAAGTGGATAACTTCACATTTATCCACATTATACTGCACCTGCCATGTATTTGCCCACTCACTCAACTTGTCTAAATCGCCTTGAAGCCTCTTTGCATCCTCCTCACAACTCACAATCCCACCTAGTTTTGTGTCGTCAGCAAACTTGGAAATATTACATTTGGTTCCCTCATCCAAATCATTGATATATTTTGTGAATAGCTGGGGCCTAAGCACTGATCCCTGTGGTATCCCACTAGACATCGCCTGCCACCCTGAAAAAGACCCATCTCTGTTTCCTGTCTGTTAACCAATTTTTAATCCATGCCAGTATATTACCACCAATCCCATGTGCTTTAATTTTGCACACTAACCTCTTATGTGGGACTTTATCAAAGGCCTTCTGAAAATCCAAATATACCACATCCACTGGTTCTCCCTTATCTATTCTACCAGTTACATCCTCAAAAAATTCCAGTAGGTTTGTCAAACACGATTTCCCTTTCATAAATCCATGATGACTTTGTTTAATCCCGTTGATATTTTCCAAGTGTCCTGTTTTCACATCCTTTATAATAGACTCAAGCATTTTCCCTACTACTGATGTTAGGCTAACTGGTCTGTAGGTCCCTGTTTTCTCTCTCCCTCCTTTTTTAAATAGTGGGGTTGCATTTGCCACCCTCCAAACTGCAGGAACTGTTCCATAATCTATAGAATTTTGGAAAATGACAACCAATGCATCCACTATTTCCATGGCTACCTCTTTTAGTACTCTGGGATGCAGATTATCAGGTCCTGGGGATTTATCGGCTTTCAGTCCCATTAATTTCTCCAACACTATTTTTTTGTTTACTAATACTGATTTCCTTTACTTCCTCCTTCTTACTAGACCCTTGGTTACCCAGCATTTCTGAGAAGTTATTTGTGTCCTCTTCCGTGAAGACAGAACCAAAGTATTTGTTTAATTGCTCTGCCATTTCCCTGTTCCCTATTATAAATTCTCCCGTTTCTGACTGTAAGGGACCTACATTTGTCTTCACTAATTTTTTTTTTTACATACTTGTAGAAGCTTTTACAGTCCACTTTTATGTTCCTTACAAGTTTACTCTCATACTCTATTTTTCCCCTCTTAATCAATCTCTTGGTCCTTTTTTGCTGAATTCTAAACTGCTCCCAATCCTCAGGCTTGCTACTTTTTCTGGCAACTTTATATGACTCCTCTTTGGATTTAATACTATCCTTAATTTCTTTTGTTAGCCATGGTTGGGCCATTTTTCCTTTTGTTTTTGTGCCAGAAAGGAATATACAACTGTTGCAATTCATGCATTTGTTCCTTAAATGTTAGCCATTGGCTATCCACCATCATGCCTTTTAATGAAGCTTCCCAATCTATCATAGCCAACTCACTCCTCATACATTCGTAGTTTCCTTTGTTTAGATTTAGGACCCTAGTTTCAGATTGGACTACTTCACTTTCCATCTTAATGAAGAATTCTATCATGTTGTGGTCACTCTTCTCTAAAGGACCCCACACAACAAGATTATTAATTAACCCCTTCTCATTGCACAATACCCAATCTTGGATAGCCTGTTCCCTGGTTGGCTCCTCAATGTACTGGTCTAAAAAACCATCCCGTACACACTCCAGGAATTCATCCTCCACAGTATTATTGCTAATTTGGTTTGGCCAGTCTATATGTAGATTAAAGTCACCCATAATTACTGTAGTACCCTTGTTACATGCACCTTTAATGTCCTGTTTGATGCCATCCCCTACATTACCACTACTGTTTGGAGGCCTATAGACAACTCCCACCAGTGTTTTCTGCCCCTTGGTGCTTCACAACTCCACCCAGACTAATTCTACATCTTGATTTTCTGAGCCAATATCCTTTCTCACTATTGCTCTGATTTCATCCTTTACTAACAACGCCACCCCACCCCCTTTTCCTTTTTGCCTGTCCTTCCTAAATATCGAACACCCTTGGATATTCAGCTCCCAGCCTTGGTCATCTGCAGCCACGTCTCCGTAATCGCAATTATATCGTAACGGTTTACATCTATTTGCGCTGTTAATTCGTCTACCTTATTATGAATGTTTCGTGCATTCAGATATAGTGCCTTTAGATTTGTCTTTTTAACATTTTTAGACATCTTAACATTTTTTTGTACTATGGCCCTATTTGTCTTATTACCATTTATTCTTACGCGGACCCTATTTGTTAGTGCACTCTTTTGTTTTTATGCTCTGTCCCTTCCTGACACAATCTGGTTATCCTTACCCCAATCACTTTCCTGCACTGCTTCTTTGTCTTTTCTCTTTAGCATTCTAGATTTCTCTCCACCGGGACCCTCCCCCCATCCCCCTCAATTAGTTTAAAGCCCTATCTATCTCCATAGTTATTCGATTTGCTAAAACTCTGGTCCCAGCATGGTTCAGGTATAGTCTGTCCCAAACGAACAGCTCTCTTTCAGAGATTATTACCTTTGTGGTTCTGCTTTTTAATTTAGTCCCTAGCTGCTCAAACTCTCTCAGCAGAACCTTTTTCTTAGTCCTACCTGTCGTTGGTACCTACATGGACCACGACAACTGGATCCTCCCCCTCCAAGATCTTCTCCAGCCCGGAGGAGATGTCCTTAACCCTGGCACTGGGTAGGCAACATAGCCTTTGGGACTCATGCTCCTTGGCTACAGAGAAGTATATTCAAGTAACCAGTACCACTTGTATCCCGATGGCACGGCAGTGTTTCTCAATTGTTTCGGCAGTTATTAGTGAACATATACTCCGAAAACATTACTAATGTGACCACTCTAAGCCCTCGGCTCATTTGGTGGGAATAAGTCCACAGGCTAGATTTTGAGTAGGTGCCCTGCTTCCAGGGTTGTTAATGATTTTCTCTTCACATCTCCATTATACTGCAGATATTGGTCTCAGACCCAGTGAGATTAACCCTCTTTGCAATTGTGTCATAAATGAAGTGAGTTGAGCAGTCTCGTCAGAGGAGGTGACACACAAAGATCTGCATTTGTTTTGCTTGAGGTTCTCCTACATCACAGGGCAAAGGTAGACTTTGTAAACAGGTCAATACAGCCACCATTACAAATTATTAGAGGATCTTTATCCATACTCCATGCATGTCCAGTGCCATTTGCCAAATATTCAGCTATATTCTTAAATCAAATTGAAAGCTAATTGTCAACCTCAATAGTGGGCTGTTCACCTGGAGCTCCCCGGCCCCCCGAGTCCCCGGTTTCCCCCTCCCCACCCCCCCAAGTCCCCTGTCACCCAGAGTCCCCGGTCAGAGTCCCGATCAACATTTCTCCTTCAACTATCAAAAAACAGTTCCTACTTTTCCATCAGCTCTTGTGGGATCTTACTGTGTTCAAAATGGCTGCCACATTTGCCTACATAACAACAGTCACTGCACTTCTAAATAACGGACTCTTTGTGAAGCAGTTTGAGGCAGTTTGTGAAGCAGTCAGAGAGGTAATAAGGCACATTTATTTTTAAGCAGCGTTAGAGTGCAGAAGTCTCAGAATTGTGCACAAATAACACACTTTGAGCGAGGTGAATGAATAGCAGCCTGATCACAACAGCAGTGTGAATCATCTGTCAGCAAACAGCGAATGGCTAAAGATTTGGATCCTGTATCATGTCTTGGCAGGCATTGGTTAGAGAGATTTTAAAATATAAATTAATTAATTTCATCCAAGCAGAACACTGCCAGTAAAACCAGACTGCATTCATCAGAACTCCAACTGTCAGGCAGTGCAAACTTCAGCAATCATTTATTGCTCAGGAACAAAGAGAGACATTTGCATTTTACTAGCTCACCAATTCAAAGGTTAGGAGAAAGGATCTTTTTTGATATATAAACTGCTGTGCCTGGTTCAAAGTACAGTATTCTGCCTGTGGACATATTAAGTGGGGAATTCTAGCAGTGAAGCTCATATGAAGCTCCGATGTAAGGGGGAACTAAAGACTGAAGACTTCCCTCCGTTTAAAGTTACATAAGTTCTATCTATCTTTTTTAGCCTTATCGTTATTCGGAACTCTTTGGAATGTCATTGGGAGAAACATTGATACTCAAGGTGAGGAAATTAAAGAAACTATTTTTTCTCTAGAAGCCATGAAAAGTGCGTTGTAGTGCAAGGTTATGTCCGTTAGAGACGAGACCATAAGCACTTCGTCATCTTTCGAGGTTGTGGCATCTCAATGTTATCAAATTGTGTTAAGCTCAAGTCTGTCCTGGAGCGGGTGATCCACCCGGATCAGACCTGTACTACACCCGGCAGGAAGATCTCTGATAGCCTTACGCTGCTCAGGGATACGATCGCCTACGAGGACAGGGGGTTGAACACCTGCCTCATCAGCCTGGACCAGGAGAAGACCTTCGACAGAATATCCCACACGTACATGATGGACGTGCTCTCCAAAATGGGTTTTGGGGACAGAATCCGCGATTGGATCCGACCACTCTACGCGGACATCCATAGTGCAGTCCTAATCAACGGGTGGGAGTCAGAGAGCTTTCCGATCAGATCTGGAGTCAGGCAGGGCTGTCCTCTCTCTGCGGTCTTGTTCATGTGTTGTATCGAGCCGTTTGCCGCGTCCATCAAGAAGGATGCGGGTATCAGGGGGGTGACGATCCCAGGCAGCGAAGGCGCTCAGGTTAAGGCCTCCCTGTATGTGGACGACGTCACCGTCTTCTGCTCCGATCAGCAGTCAGTCCACACACTGATGAACATCTGCGACCGTTTCGAGCTGGCCTCAGGGGCCAGAGTGAACCGAAGTAAGAGTGAGGCCATGTTCTTTGGCAGGTGGGAGACGTGATCCTTTGTCCCCTTCACCGTCAGGTCCAGCTACCTGGAGGTGTTGAGGATCTGGTTCGGGGGGGCCCCTGGCTTGCATGAAGAACTGGGAGGAGCGAATTGCCAAGGTCAAACAGAAGCTTAACATGTGGGTGGGGCGATCCCTCTCCATAACAGTCAGGAACCTGGTGATAAGGTGTGAGGTACTTGCGGTGTTGCTCTACGTGGCCAGGGTCTGGCCTGTTACAACAAAGTGTGCAGAAACGGCCAGCCTGCCATCCCTGCCCTCTGGGGAAGTGCTCAGTCTCTTTCCTTGGGTACCCTGGCCACAACCAGGTTTACTGTATTACACTGGATGCTATATTTGCCCATTGAACTATAGGATGAGAACAAATAACTTTGGCTTTATCTATTGACTGTCCGAGTGTGCCATTCAGGCCAAACTCAGAGGTGTCGACCAATATCATGGTTTTGACATGTTGCCTTCTGTTGACTTGTTAAGATTTGTATTATCCAATGGACATACACGATCGACAATTGTTGATGGGCGTCTGTGCAGGTCAACAAGCCACTACACTTTTCAACTCCGTATGCAGCCCTTGAATTGTGATTAATTGATCTTTTTTACTGGAAAAATACTTATTAACGGGATGCATCTTAGGGCAAGTTTACATCCATAGCACCTTGTGCTTAAAGAATTCTAAGTAAATAACTTGCGTACTGATTGCTCCTGCACACAGATTCAAATACTGTCCCAGGCAGACACAGTCGCAGCTTTGTTCACAACTATGAGGGTTTCAGCTCAATTCCTGGAAACTGAATCAAACACAGTAAATGCTGAAAATACACAAGTCCGTCAGCGTGCCAGAAGAAAAAGATGGGTTAATGTTTGGTGCAACTCTTATTTTTCCTTTTTCAGGAGTTTACAGATCTGCTGTACGTTTCCAGTATTTTCTGATTTCACCTCGATTCATGTTCTGGGAGATGTTGGTTTAATGTCAGTCTGAGGCACAGTGTGACAGGGACGGAGGTAGCCTGTCTTGCTATCCTCTTAAAGAATGTCAAGAGCTATGGAAGGGAACTTACAGAAGAGATAAAAATTAAATGAAGAGAGAAAAAAAAGAGAATGATGCTCCAAAGCTTGTGTCAATGATCAATCAGTTCTGTGCTGCCTGCAGTAGCTGTTTCATGTTTCAGTGTAATTTGTCAAACACTGACTGCAAATAAGGATTCAATCTAATCAAGAGGAAATAACCGTAAGGTAAAGTCCTGTATGACATTCTGATACATCAGGTGAAGTCAGTCAAACTGCAATCTACAACTACTAAACTGGCTTCTCAGCAATGGTGGCTGGCAGGTAGCAACTGTCATCACTGCCCTGAGCAAGAGAAGGCAATATAATTAATACCAGTCAAGGTTTCCTCTACAGTTTCATCAGCACAGGATTTTACAGATGGTAAACCATTTAAGGATGAAAGTTTTTCTTTTAAGATGTTATTTCCCAAAATGTCAATGCAAGAGATTGTAGTATCAGCAGGGTCTTACCGTGAGCTCTCCCTCGACACAGGCTCTTACCCCGAGCTCTCCCTCGACACAGGCTCTTACCCCGAGCTCTCCCTCGACACAGGCTCTTACCCCGAGCTCTCCCTCGACACAGGCTCTTACCCCGAGCTCTCCCTCGACACAGGCTCTTACCCCGAGCTCTCCCTCGACACAGGCTCTTACCCCGAGCTCTCCCTCGACACAGGCTCTTACCCCGAGCTCTCCCTCGACACAGGCTCTTACCCCGAGCTCTCCCTCGACACAGGCTCTTACCCCGAGCTCTCCCTCGACACAGGCTCTTACCCCGAGCTCTCCCTCGACACAGGCTCTTACCCCGAGCTCTCCCTCGACACAGGCTCTTACCCCGAGCTCTCCCTCGACACAGGCTCTTACCCCGAGCTCTCCCTCGACACAGGCTCTTACCCCGAGCTCTCCCTCGACACAGGCTCTTACCCCGAGCTCTCCCTCGACACAGGCTCTTACCCCGAGCTCTCCCTCGACACAGGCTCTTACCCCGAGCTCTCCCTCGACACAGGCTCTTACCCCGAGCTCTCCCTCGACACAGGCTCTTACCCCGAGCTCTCCCTCGACACAGGCTCTTACCCCGAGCTCTCCCTCGACACAGGCTCTTACCCCGAGCTCTCCCTCGACACAGGCTCTTACCCCGAGCTCTCCCTCGACACAGGCTCTTACCCCGAGCTCTCCCTCGACACAGGCTCTTACCCCGAGCTCTCCCTCGACACAGGCTCTTACCCCGAGCTCTCCCTCGACACAGGCTCTTACCCCGAGCTCTCCCTCGACACAGGCTCTTACCCCGAGCTCTCCCTCGACACAGGCTCTTACCCCGAGCTCTCCCTCGACACAGGCTCTTACCCCGAGCTCTCCCTCGACACAGGCTCTTACCCCGAGCTCTCCCTCGACACAGGCTCTTACCCCGAGCTCTCCCTCGACACAGGCTCTTACCCCGAGCTCTCCCTCGACACAGGCTCTTACCCCGAGCTCTCCCTCGACACAGGCTCTTACCCCGAGCTCTCCCTTTACACAAGCTGGGAGGAAATATTGAGTAGAATGGGTCTATACTCTATGGAGTTTAGAAGAATGAGAGGTGATCTCATTGAAACATATAAGATTCTAAGAGGGCTTGACAGGGGAGATGTTGAGAGGATGTTTCCCCTGTCTGGAGAGACTAGGACTAAGGTACATTGACTCAGGATAAGGGGTTGGACATTTAGGACTGAGATGAGGAGGAATAGGAAAAGGATAGAACAAGGTACTTTCTAAATGGTAAAAAGTTAAAAACAGTGGATGTCCAAAAGGACTTAGGGGTTCAGGTACAAATATCATTGAAGTGTCATGAGCAGGTGCAGAAAATAATCAATGAGGCTAATGGAATGCTGGCCTTTATATCTAGAGTACTAGAGTACAAGGGGGCAGACGTTATGCTGCAGCTGTACAAAACCCTGGTTAGACCATACCTGGAGTACTAAGAGCAGTTCTAGGCACCATACCTTCGGAAGGACATATTGGCCTTGGAGGGAGTGCAGCGTAGATTTGCTAGAATGACACCCGGACCTCAAGGGTTAAGTTACGAGGCGAGATTACACAAATTGGGGTTGTATTCTCTAGAGTTTAGAAGGTTAAAGGGTGATCTGATCGAAGTTTATAAGATATTATGGGGAACAGATAGGGTGGATAGAGAGAAACTATTTCCGCTGGTTGGGGATTCTAGGAGTAGGGGGCACAGTCTAAAAGTTAGAGCCAGACCTTTCAGCAGTGAGATTAGAAAACATTTCTACACACAAAGGGTGGTAGAAGTTTGGAACTCTCTTCCGCAAATGGCAATTGATGCTAGCTCAATTGCTAATTTTAAATCTGAGATAGATAGCTTTTTGCCAACCAATGGTGTTAAGGGATAAGGGCCAAAGGCAGGTATATGGAGTTAGATCACAGATCAGCCATGATCTTATCAAATAGCAGAGCGGGCTCGAGGGGCTGAATGGCCTTCTCCTGTTCCTATATTCCTATGAATTTCTTCACTCAGAGGGTTGAGAATATTTGGAATTCTATACCCCAGAGGGCTGTGGGTGCTCAGTTGTTGAGTATCTTCAAGATTGAGATCGATAGATTTTTGGACACTAAGGGAATCAAGGGATATGGGGATTGGGCGGGAAAGTGGAGTTGAGGTTGAAGATCAGCCATGATCTTATTGAATGGCGGAGCAGGCTTGAGGGACCGTATGGCCTACTCCTGCTCCTATTTCTTACAGGAAGAAGCCCAGCCGGTGATCTGTGAGGTAAAATATCAGGTCTTAATACGTCAGCCGCTACATCTGTAATAACCTATTATCTCGAGAATGCATAAAGGTCAGCCAGGGATCCTGCTCCTAATCATTGGCCAGTTAACCCTGCTGGCGGGAGTAGGGGATGGAGACAGAGTCAGAGAGTGAGAGAGAATGTGTGTTTGAGAGAGTGAGTGCGTGAGCAAGCCAGTGTACATATGTGCGTACGTGTACATACATGGAGATGTCAGATGAGGATTGGATCAGATTTGGCTGTGATAGCTTCTCTGAGCAAATCTCCTCCTTGTCAGGGCATGAAGAATGGCCACTTGAGAAAGGTATCAGAAGACCACTGGTGCCCGTGGAACTGTACCTCAGCAACATCTAAATCTTCAGTAGACGAGAGAAAAATGGGAGAAATCAAATAAGAAGTTTATGTTTCAGAAATTCAGGCCAAGGAGCCACTGGATTAATAATTAGCAACTTATCAGGCATTTCTGGCAATATTTACAGTAAGTTTGAGGAAATTATTAATTCCTCTGTCTTTCGCTTTCACTATCGAAACATACTATTTCAGAACAAAAGATAAAGATTTGGCTTTATTTTAATAATTGTAGGGATAATAATTAGGAGCGAATCCCACAGATAGGTTAGGATTAAACTAAACTTTGTGATACTTTGGGATTCTTAGGAGGAACAGTTCAGGGGGGGGTGACTGAAGTCTTGGGAGAAAAGTTGGGATTGGAGAAGGTTTTGAAGGAAGAGGAAGGTAGAAGGGTCTTCGGAGGGAGTTTCAGAATGCAGAGCCTGGGCAGCTACAGATCTGCCACCAATAGTGGGAGAGGGGGAGGGTGGGATGCACAGGAGGCTAGAGTCGGAAAACCAAAGGAGGGATTGTTAAGCCTGGAGAAGGTTGCATGGCCTTGGAGACAAGGACGAGGAATTAGAATTTAATGCGCTGGGGTACAGTGCAGCCCGAGCGGACAGGTGTGCTAGATGAGCAAGGCATAGTGAAGGGGCAGGATATGAGCAACTCCGTATTGGACACGTTGGAATTCATGGAGTGTGGATGAAGAAAAGCTAGCAAAGAGAGCATTGGAATAATCTAGTCTGGTAATGACAAAACAGGGTTTTGGTGGTAATAGGGCTCAGGGAACAGAGGTGGACAATGTTGCAGAGGTGGAACTAAGTGGCCTTGATGGTAGAGAGAATATGGGATTGATACAGAGCTCAGGTCAGACAGGATGCCAAGGTTGCACTCAGTTTTGGTGAGCCTGAGTTAGAAGCCAAGGAGGGGATGGAGTCATTGTTAATGGAATTTGTGATGAGCACCAAAAACCGTGGCTTCGGTCTTCCCGATGTTCAGCTAAAGGAAGATGTGGCTAATCCAGGAAGTGATATTGGACAAGTAGCCCGACAGCACTAAAGTGAGTTGAAGGGTTGAGAGAATTGCTCAAGAGGTGCAGCGGGGTATTGTCAGCATAGATATGGAAGCTGCCCTGCGAGAGGGAGGGAGGAGAAGCCACTGCTAGAAACATGCAGGCTGTCTCCAGGAAGGTAGGAGTGGAACCAAGCAGGGCAATAAACAACTACTTGCATTTATAAAGCACCTTTAACCTCGAAAAATGCCCAAAGCACTCTACAGAGGCATGAGCAAAAAAACCCACAGAGATGGGCAACAAAGCAGAGGCAGTGGAGGAGGACAGCATGATCAAACACTTCAAAAAGATTGAAGGTGACAAGGAAGGACGGCACACCACTGTCAACGTCACTGAGGATGACATTTGCAATCTTGACCAGGGCTGACTCAGTGCTATGATAGGTCGGAAGCCAGACAGGAGGGATTTGACAAGGGAGTTTCTGGAAAGCTGGGCATGGAGCTGGGAGACGTGACATTCACGAGGGCCTTAGAGAGGAAAAGGAGCTTAGAGAAGAGGCCGCTTCTGCTTAGGGTTTTTAAACAAACAAGTGACAAAGAAAGAAGAGCAATAAAAAAAATATCAATGTTTAGATTCAAATTACAATACTGGACCATTCAACCTGGGAAACATTTCCTTACTAACAAAACACTTCAACTAGTTCAGATCCCAAGAAAGCCTTTTGACAACAATTGCTCAAAAGATGAGGTACTGCATCAAGAATTTAGGGAGCTAGGTAGCAGATTAAAGAGCAGGACCTCAAAGGTTGTAATCTCTGGATTACTCCCAGTGCCACGGGCTAGTGAGTATAGAAATAGGAGGATAGAACGGATGAATGCGTGGCTAAAGAGTTGGTGCAGGAGGGAGGGTTTCAGTTTCCTGGATCACTGGGCCTGCTTCTGGGGAAGGTGGGACTTGTACAAGTCGGACGGGTTGCACCTGAACCAGAGCGGGACAAATATCCTTGCGGGGAGGTTTGCTAGCACTGTTGGGGGGGGTTTAAACTAACTTGGCAGGGGGATGGGATACAGAGTGGAGCTACAATAGGGGGTGATGTGCAGCCAAATATAGAGAAAAAAACAAGTCAGCTTGGAAGACAGGGCAAATATGTGAGGGCAAGGCTGGATGGCATCTATTTTAATACAAGGAGTCTTGCGAATAAGGTGGATGAACTGAAGGTGTTGATAAACACATGGGAGTATGATATTGTTGCTGTCACAGAGACATGGTTGAGGGAGGGGCAAGACTGGCAGCTCAATATCCCGGGGTACAGAATCTTCAGGCGAGACAGAGGGGGAGGTATAAGAGGAGGGGGGGTCGCAATATTAATTAAAGAATCGATTACTGCCATAAGGAGGGATGATATATTAGCAGGTTCCTCTAATGAGGCCATATGGGTGGAGCTTAAAAACAAAAAGGGGGCAAGCACTTTGATGGGAGTGTACTATAGGCCCCCAAACAGTCAGGGGGAGATAGAGGAACAGATATGTAGGCAAATCTCAGAAAATTGTGCAAATAATAGGGTAATAATAGTGGGGGATTTCAACTTCCCCAATATTAAATGGGATACTCAGAGTGTAAAAGGCTTAGAGGGTACAAAATTCTTAACGTGCATCCAGGAGAGCTTTTTGAGCCAGCATGTAGAAAGTCCTACAAGAGAGGGGGCGGTACTGGACCTAATTCTAGGGAATGTGGCCGGCCAAGTGGAAGAAGTGCTAGTAGGTGAGCACTTTGGTGACAGTGACCATAATTCGGTGAGATTTAAGGTGGTCATGGAAAAGGACAGGGAGGGGCCGGAAATAAAGGTTCTAAATTGGGGGAAGGCCGATTTTAATAGGATAAGGCAGGATCTGGCCAAAATGGACTGGGATCAGCTGCTTGTAGGAAAATCCGCATCGGAGCAATGGGAGTCTTTCAGAAGGGAGATTGAGACCATACAATGGCAACATGTTCCCGTAAAGGTCAAGGGTGGTTCCAAGAACTCCAGGGAACCTTGGATGTCAGGGGATATACGAGAATGGATTAGGAAAAAAAGGAGGGCTTTTGGCAGATACAAAAGGCTAAAGACGGAGGAAGCCCTAGAGGAGTACAAAAAGTGCAGGGGGATACTTAAAAAAGAAATTAGGAGATCAAGGAGGGGCCATGAAATAACACTGGCGAGCAAAATAAAGGAAAATCCTAAGATGTTTTATAAGTATATTAAGGGTAAGAGGATGACTAGGGAAAAAATAGGGCCCATTAGGGACAAAAATGGCAATCTGTGTGTGGAGCCGGCAGATGTAGGAGGGGTTCTAAATGAATTTTTTGCATCTGTTTTCACTATGGAGAAGGACGATGTAGACATAGAAATACGGCAGGGGGACTGTGATATACTCGAACATATTAACATCGAGCGGGAGGAGGTATTGGCGGTTTTAGCAGGCCTAAAAATGGATAAATCCCCAGGCCCGGACGAAACGTATCCCAGGCTACTGTGTGAGGCAAAGGAGGAGATTGCGGGGGCTCTGACACATATATTCAGAACCTCTCTGGCCACAGGGGATGTGCCAGAGGACTGGAGAACCGCTAATGTAATACCATTATTCAAGAAGGGGAGTAGGGAAAAACCGGGGAACTACAGGCCAGTGAGCCCAACATCAGTGGTAGGAAAATTATTGGAAAAAATTCTGAAGGACAAAATTAGTCTCCACTTGGAGAAGCAAGGATTAATCAGGGATAGTCAACATGGCTTTGTCAAGGGAAGATCATGTCTGACTAATTTGATTGAATTTTTTGAGGGGGTGACTAGGCGTGTGGATGAGGGTAACGCAGTGGATGTGGTATACATGGATTTCAGTAAGGCCTTCGATAAAGTCCCCCACAGGAGACTGGTCAAGAAGGTACGAGCCCATGGAATCCAGGGTGCCTTGGCACTTTGGATACAAAACTGGCTTAGTGGCAGAAGGCAGAGGGTGATGGTCGAAGGTTGTTTTTGTGACTGGAAGCCTGTGGCCAGTGGGGTACCACAGGGATCGGTGCTGGGTCCCTTGCTGTTTGTGGTCTACATTAATGACTTGGATATGAATGTAAAAGGTATGATCAGTAAGTTCGCTGATGATACAAAGATTGGTAGGGTGGTAAATAGCGAGGAGGATAGCCTCAGTCTGCAGGACGATATAGATGGGTTGGTCAGATGGGCGGAACAGTGGCAAATGGAATTTAACCCGGAAAAGTGCGAGGTGATGCACTTTGGAGGGACTAACAAGGCAAGGGAGGACCCTAGGCAAGACAGAGGGTCAGAGGGATCTTGGTGTGCAAGTTCACAGATCCCTGAAGGCGGCGGAACAGGTAGATAAGGTGGTAAAGAAGGCATATGGGATACTTGCCTTTATTAGACGAGGCATAGAATATAAGAGCAAGGAGGTTATGATGGAGCTGTATAAAACACTGGTTAGGCCACAGCTGGAGTACTGTGTGCAGTTCTGGTCGCCACACTACAGGAAGGATGTGATCGCTTTGGAGAGGGTGCAGAGGAGATTCGCCAGGATGTTACCAGGGCTGGAGCGCTTCAGCTATGAGGAGAGACTGGGAAGATTGGGTTTGTTTTCCTTGGAGCAGAGGAGGCTGAGGGGGGACATGATTGAGGTGTACAAAATTATGAGGGGCACAGATAGGATGGATACTAAGGAGCTTTTTCCCTTCGTTGAGGGTTCTATAACAAGGGGACATAGATTCAAGGTAAAAGGCGGGAGGTTTAGAGGGGATTTGAGAGAGAACTTTTTCACCCAGAGGGTGGTTGGAGTCTGGAACTCACTGCCTGAAAGGGTTGTGGAGGCAGGAACCCTCACAACATTCAAGAAGCATTTGGATGAGCACTTGAAATGCCATAGCATACAAGGCTACGGACCAAGTGCTGGAATATGGGATTAGAGTAGACAGGGCTTGATGGCCGGCGCGGACACGATGGACCGAAGGGCCTCTATCCGTGCTGTATGACTCTATGACTCTATAAAAGCTTACACATTGACAGCTGATTACAGCAAGAGGTAATAATGAGGAAACATTTCAAGGACTAATTCTCTGCTCTGCATTGGCACAGAAACAATAAACAAATCAAAGTTGAAGCTTTTGATAAAAGGGATTAAAAAGGAAGTTTTCCAATCTTGAGGAAGAAATGATGGACATCTCAAACTGTCTGAGAATTTTTTTGATCTTTTGAACATTAAAAGGCAGTTTTTGGCATAGTTTTCACAGACACAGTAAGGTTGATTGTAACAACAGTAAGCAGATTGATTTCACAAGAGGAAAATCATTTCTGTTTCAAAGTCAAGACAGTTCCACTCATGGAAAAGTCCAAATTAACTCAGTATCATGTTCCCAAAGTGAGAATACTTGAGTAAAGTTAAGCAGAACAGAGAAGACATGCCCAAGAGAGATATGCAACCAGATTACTACAGAGCAGTTAACTTTGACCCAATAGTTTGTTAAGGGAAGGTCGTAACTGACTAACTTGATTGAATTTTTTGAGGAGGTCACAAGGAGGGTCAATGAGGGTAACACGTTTGATGTAGTGTACATGGATTTTAGTAAGGCTTTTGACAAGGTCCCACATGGCAGACTGGTCAAAAAAGAAAAAGCCCATGGGATCCAAGGGAAAGTGGCTAGTTGTATCCAAAATTGGCTCAGTAGCAGGAAGCAAAGGGTAATGGTTCCCGGGTGTTTTTGCAACTGGAATGCTGTTTCCAGTGGGGTCCCACAAGGTTCAGTACTACGTCCCTTACTTTTTGTGGTGTATATTAATGATTTGCACTTGAATGTGGGGGGCTTGATCAAGGAGTTTGCAGATAATACAAAAATTGGCCATGTGGTTGATAGTGAGGAGGAAAGCTGTAGACTGCAAGAAGATATCAATGCACTGGTCAGGTGGACAGAAAAGTGGCAAATGGAATTCAATCCAGAGAAGTATGAGGTATTGCATTTGGGGAGGTCAAACAAGGCAAGGGAGTACACAATAAATGGGAGGATACTGAGAGGTGGAGGAACAAAGGGACCTTGGAGTGCATGTGCACAGATCCCTGAAGGTAGCAGGACAGGTCGATACGGTGGTTAAAAAGGCGTATGGGATACTTTCTTTATTAGCCGAGGCATAGAATGTAAGAGCAGGAAGGTTATGCTAGAACTGTATAAAACATTGGTTAGGCCACAGCTTGAGTACTGCATACAGTTCTGGTCACCAAATTACAGGAAAGATATGATTGCACTAGAGAGGGTACAGAGGAGATTTACGAGGAGAATTTTAGTTATGAGAAAAGATTGGATAGGCTGGGGTTGTTTTCTTTGGAACAAAGGAGGCTGAAGGGCGGTTTAATTGACGTATATAAAATTATGACGGGACTAGACAGAGTGGATAGGGAGGACCTATTTCCCTTAGCAGAGGGGTCAGTGACCAGGGGGCATAGATTTAAAGTAATTGGTAGGAGGAATAGATGGGAGCTGAGGAGAAACTTTTTCACCCAGAGGGTGGTGGGGGTCTGGAACTCACTGCCTGAAAGGGTGGTAGAGGCAGAAATCCTCAACTCATTTAAAAAGTACTTGGATGTGCACTTGGAGTGCTGTAACCTACAGGGCTACCAACCAAGTGCAGAAAAGTGGGATTAAGCTACAGAGCTCTTTTTCAGCCGGCACAGACACGGTGGGCTGAATGGCCTCCTTCTGTGCCATAACCTTCTATGGTTCCCTTCTGAGTAGAGATTGTAAGCCTGTTCATTAATACCATAGACTAAAATAGAAAGCTTACAATTGCTTTTGTACAAACTGAAAAGACCACATGCAATGCAATCTTAAAAAAACAAATGCTGAAGTAAGATTAAAGTGAACCTGATATGATTTGTGGTTCTGATTCCAAAGAATCATAGAAACATACAGAACCGAAGGAGGCCATTTTTCCCATCGTGATTGTGCCGGCCAAAAAAGAGCTCTTTGCTAGGGCGATCCAAAACTAATCGCATTGCCCTGATCTCTTCCTATAGCCCTTTTGTACAGCACAGAAACAGGCCATTTGGCCCAACAGGTCTATGCCAGTGTTTGTGCTCCACACAAGCCTCCTCCCACCCTTCTTCATCTAACTCCATCAGCATAATCTTCTATTCCTTTCTCCCTCATATGTTTATCTAGCTTCCCCTTAAATGCATCTATGTTATTCGCCTCAACTACTCCTTGTGGTAGCAAGTTCCACATTCTAGCCACTCTCTTGGTAAAGAAATTTCTCCTGAATTCCCTATTAGATTTATTCGTGACTATCTTATATTTATGGTTCATAATTCTGGTCTCCCTGCTTCAAATGTTTATCTATATTTCCCTTAAAAATGCAATGGTTTCTACCTCAGTCAACCCTTGTGTTAAACATTCCATGCTCCAACAACCTAAGTAAAGACATTTCTCCTAGCCTCTCAATCTCTTAATGACAATTTTAAATTGATGATTCTTCATTACTGACTCCCCAACCAGAGGAATTAGTTTTTCTCTATTCACTATAAAGTGCTTTATAATTTTAAAGATCTTTATTACATCTTCTCTTAACCTTAATGGAAACAATCCCAGTATCTCAAGTCTCTCCTCATAACTATAGTTTCCAATCCCTGGCATCAGTATTGTACACTCTCTATGGCTTTAATGTATTTTTTATAATGTGGCTCCGGAAACTGAAAACAGTACTGCATTGGTGGCCAACTAACATTTTATACAAATTTATCATTACTTCTTTACTCAACAAAGTTGTAATTCTTTTGATATCTAGGTAACCTTTTCCTGTGTAGAAGTAGTTGATAAAGTATTGTTAGAGATACAGCTGTGTTACCACTCATTTCTTGATATCTCTGATAAACAAAAGTTAAATGGTCGTCAATCAACGCTGTACTATAATCAGACTGTTGGAAAAATATCCTGATTTGTATTGGCTTAATACAGGTCAACCCGAAGAAAACGAAATATGGCATCATATAATAAACCCTCAATACACAATGGCAAGTTACAATGGATTTATTTCCTACATCAGGATTTTCCACCTAACCATCACGGTTTTAATGGGTGTTCAGGACCGGAATCCCAATCTTAATGTGGGCTCACGTCAGAGATGGTGCAACATAATTAATCCTTCAGCGGCGACTGATTCTTTTTCAACTGCAGCTATACAGGGCTGGATTTCATCAGTATTATCATCATTAAAACAGTGACTGGCATTAGTGTCAATAAACTGCAAGGTGTGACTCATCCCCAGGGGTTCGAGCTGCACCACTCGCCCCGTAATCAGGGCCGGGCTGCACTGCTCTCCCCGTAACGTGGGTCAGCGCATAGTGTTTGTGGTGTCATTGGTTGCTGAGTATAAACAGTAGATTGTGCTGTGTAACCATGCTGAGGTCTCAGAAATCCTTGGTACCTGGGAGTCGCCTCCACCATTTTTCTAACTCTGCTTGTTCTTGCTAAGTAGCAAATGCTGGGAATAGCTTCGTCTCTTCCTATAAGTCACATAATTACCAATAAATTTAAGGCTTTATTCAAACCCTTAATGACCTGTTATTACTGTGAAGCCATAAACTGCTCTGCAGTACATACTGGTGGCACTGTGTTGCTGAGATATAAACACGCACTTAAAGAATAACAGTACTGACTGATCTCACCTGAAGCAAAACATTTCTGTCACTAAGTTTCTAAGAAATTATAAATAACTAAAGGATTCAATTTGCTTGGCATTGATAAATTGTTCAAGCTTCATTTCTACTTTGAAATCATCTCGAAAGCTTTACATCGTTATCAGTGTTATGTATGAACTTTAAAGTCCCAAGTTTCCATACTTGGCTGCACAGACCAGAAGGTCCCAGCTTTCATCCCCAGTCAGTGCTGAATTAGTAATGTCAGCTGTTACAATTGGCCTATGTACCCCAGGCTATGGAGGAGGCAAAGAAATAATACAGTGCCATTACACTACTGGGTGTATTCTATAGGTCATCTACTAGTGGGAAGGATATAGAGGAGCAATTTTGCAGGGAAATTACAGAGAGGTGCAAAATCCATAGAGTAGTGATAACGGGGGACTTCAACTATCCTAGTATGGACTGGGATAGTAATAATAAAAGGGGTAAAGAGGGGGAGAAATTTTTGAAATGTGTTCAGGAGAACTTTCTTAACCAGTACGTTTCCAACCCAACCAGGAAGGAGGCCTTGCTGGATTTGGTTCTGGGGGATGAGGCAGGCCAAGTGTCAGTGGGGGAATATTTAGGGAACAGCAATCATAGGATCATAAGGTTTAGAATACCTATGGAAAAGGACATCGACCACTGTTAAGTGAAAATACTCAATTGGAGGAGAGCCAACTGGGATTGGGATGAGAACTGATCTGGCCCGGGTAAATTGGAATCAAAGATTGGCAGGCAAAACTGTAATTGAACAATGGGTGGCCTATAAGGAGGAGATAGTTCGGGTACAGTCTAGGTACATTCCCATGAGGAAGAAAGCTAGGGCAACTAAAGCCAGAGCTCCGTGGAAGACAAAGGAGATAGAGTGTAAGATGAAGCAGAAAAGAGAGGCATATGACAGATGTCAGGTTGATAACACAAGTGAGATCCAGGCTGAATATAGAAAGTTCAGAGGGGAAGTGAAAAAGGAATTAAGAGGGGTAAAGAGAGAATGAGGGCCGATGAATGGCAGATGGAGTTTAATTTAGATAAATGTGAGGTGATGCATTTTGGTAGATCGAATCGGGCCAGGACCTACTCCGTTAATGGTAGGGCGTTGGGGAGAGTTATAGAACAAAGAGATCTAAGAGTACAGATTCATAGCTCCTTGAAAGTGGAGTCACAGGTGGATAGGGTGGTGAAGAAGGCATTCGGCATGCTTGGTTTCATTGGTCAGAACATTGAATGCAGGAGTTGGGATGTTTTGTTGAAGTTGTACAGGGCATTGGTGAGGCCACACTTGGAGTACTGTGTACAGTTCTGGTCACCCTATTATAGAAAGGATATTATTAAACTAGAAAGAGTGCAGAAAAGATTTACTAGGATGCTACTGGGACTTGATGGTTTGACTTACAGGGAGAGGTTAGACAGACTGGGACTTTTTTCCCTGGAGAGTAGGAGGTTAAGGGGTGATCTTATAGAAGTCTATAAAATAATGAGGGGCATAGATAAGGTAGATAGTCAAAATCTTTTCCCAAAGGTAGGGGAGTCTATAACGAGGGGGCATAGATTTAAGGTGAGAGGGGAGAGATACAAAAGGGTCCAGAGGGGCAATTTTTTCACTCAAAGGGTGGTGAGTGTCTGGAACGAGCTGCCAGAGGCAGTAGTAGAGGCGGGTACAATTTTGTCTTTTAAAAAGCATTTGGACAGTTACATGGGTAAGATGGGTATAGAGGGATATGGGCCAAGTGCAGGCAATTGGGACTAGCTTAGTGGTATAAACTGGGCGACATGGACATGTTGGGCCGAAGGGCCTGTTTCCATGTTGTAACTTCTATGATTCTATGAATAGACGGGTGTCAAACATAAAAGAGAATCCAAAAGTCTTCTACAGGCATGTAAACAGTAATTAGGTAGCAAGAGGAGGGGTGGGACCGATCAGGGACCATAAAGGAAATCTACTCATGGAGGCAGAGGGAACGGCTGAGGTACTAAATGAGTACTTCGCATTTGTTTTTACCAAGGAAGAAGATGCTGCCAGAGTCTCAGTAAAGGAAGATGTAAGTGAGATACTGGATGAGCGAAAAATAGATAAAGAAGAGGTACTTGAAAGGCTAACTGTACTTAAAGTAGACAGGTCACCCGGTCTGGATGGGATGCATCCTAGGTTGCTGAGGGAAGTGAGGGTAGAAATTGCGGAGGTACTGGCCGTAATCTTCCAAACATCCTTAGATACAGGGGTGGTGCCAGAGTACTGGACAATTGCAAATGTTACACCCTTGTTCAAAAAAAGGGTGTAAGGATAAACCCAGCAACTACAGGCCAGTCAGTTAAACCTCAGTGGTGGGGAAACTTTTGGAAATGATAATCCGGGACAGAATTAGCAGTCACTTGGACACGTATGGATTGATTAAGGAAAGCCAACATGGATTTGTTAAAGACAAATCGTGTTTAACCAACTTGATAAGAGTTTTTTGATGAGGTAACAGAGGGTAGATGAGGGCAATGCGGTTGATGTGGTACATATGGACTTTCAAAAGGCGTTTGATAAAGTGCCGCATGGTACGCTTATCATCAAGATTGAAGCCGATGGAATAAAAGGGGCAACAGCAGCATGGATACAGAATACATGAATACATACTAAGTGACAGGAAACAGAGAATAGTGGTGAACGACTGTTTTTCGGATTGGAGGGAGTTGTACAGTGGTGTTCCCCAAGGGTCGGTACTAGGAACACTGCTTTTCTTGATATATATTAATGACTTGGACTTGGATGTACAGGGCACAATTTCAAAATTTGCAGATGACACAAAACTTGGAAGTGTAGCAAACAGTGAGGAGGATAGTGATAGACTGCAAGAGAATACAGATAGGCTGGTGGAATGGGCAGACACGTGGCAGATGAAATTTAACGCAGAAAAATGTGAGGTGATACACTTCGGTAGGAAGAATGAGGAGAGGCAATATAAACTAAAGGGCACAATTCTAAAAGGGGTACAGGAACAGAGGGACCTGGAGGTATATGTACACAAATCATTGAAGGTGGCAGGGCAGTTTGAGAAAGCAGTTAAAAAGGCACATGTGGTCCTGGGCTTTATAAATAAAGGCATAGAGTACAAAAGCAAGGAAGTCATGATGAACCTTTAGAGTCATAGAGAGTCATACAGCACGGATAGAGGCCCTTCGGCCCATCGTGTCCGCGCCGGCCATCAGCCCTGTCTACTCTAATCCCATATTCCAGCATTTGGTCCGTAGCCTTGTATGCTATGGCATTTCAAGTGCTCATCCAAATGCTTCTTGAATGTTGTGAGGGTTCCTGCCTCCACAACCCTTTCAGGCAGTGAGTTCCAGACTCCAACCACCCTCTGGGTGAAAAAGTTCTCTCTCAAATCCCCTCTAAACCTCCTGCCTTTTACCTTGAATCTATGTCCCCTTGTTATAGAACCCTCAACGAAGGGAAAAAGCTCCTTAGTATCCATCCTATCTGTGCCCCTCATAATTTTGTACACCTCAATCATGTCCCCCCTCAGCCTCCTCTGCTCCAAGGAAAACAAACCCAATCTTCCCAGTCTCTCTTCATAGCTGAAGCGCTCCAGCCCTGGTAACATCCTGGTGAATCTCCTCTGCACCCTCTCCAAAGCGATCACATCCTTCCTGTAGTGTGGCGACCAGAACTGCACACAGTACTCCAGCTGTGGCCTAACCTGTGTTTTATACAGCTCCATCATAACCTCCTTGCTCTTATATTCTATGCCTCGGCTAATAAAGGCAAGTATCCCATATGCCTTCTTTACCACCTTATCTACCTGTTCCGCCGCCTTCAGGGATCTGTGAGCTTGCACACCAAGATCCCTCTGACCCTCTGTCTTGCCTAGGGTCCTCCCATTCATTGTGTATTCCCTTGCCTTGTTAGTCCCTCCAAAGTGCATCACCTCGCACTTTTCCGGGTTAAATTCCATTTGCCACTGTTCCGCCCATCTGACCAACCCATCTATATCGTCCTGCAGACTGAGGCTATCCTCCTCGCTATTTACCACCCTACCAATCTTTGTATCATCAGCGAACTTACTGATCATATCTTTTACATTCATATCCAAGTCATTAATGTAGACCACAAACAGCAAGGGACCCAGCACCGATCCCTGTGGTACCCCACTGGCCACAGGCTTCCAGTCACAAAAACAACCTTCGACCATCACCCTCTGCCTTCTGCCACTAAGCCAGTTTTGTATCCAAAGTGCCAAGGCACCCTGGATTCCATGGGCTCGTACCTTCTTGACCAGTCTCCTGTGGGGGACTTTATCGAAGGCCTTACTGAAATCCATGTATACCACATCCACTGCGTTACCCTCATCCACACGCCTAGTCACCCCCTCAAAAAATTCAATCAAATTAGTCAGACATGATCTTCCCTTGACAAAGCCATGTTGACTATCCCTGATTAATCCTTGCTTCTCCAAGTGGAGACTTATTTTGTCCTTCAGAATTTTTTCCAATAATTTTCCTACCACTGATGTTAGGCTCACTGGCCTGTAGTTCCCCGGTTTTTCCCTACTCCCCTTCTTGAATAATGGTTTGGCCACAACTGGAGTATTGTGTCCAGTTCTGGGCACCGCACTTTAGGAAAGATGTGAAGGCTTTAGAGAGGGTGCAGAAAAGATTTACTGGAATGATTCCAGGGATGACGGACTTTAGTTACGTGGATAGACTGGAGAAGCTGGGGTTGTTCTCCTTGGAACAGAGAAGGTTGAGAGGAGATTTGATAGAGGTATTCAAAATCATGAAGGGTCTAGACAGAATAGATAGAGAGAAACTGTTCCCATTGAAAGAAAAAGATCAAGAACCAGAGGACATAGACTTAAGGTGATTGGCAAAAGAAGCAAAAGTGATATGAAGAAAAACTTGTTTACACAGTGAGTGGTTAGGATCTGGAATGCACAGCCCGAGGGGGTGGTAGAGGCAGATTCAATCATGGCCTTCAAAAAGGGAACTGGATAAGTTGGATAAGTTGGATAAGTGCTTGAAAGTAAAAACATTGCAGGGCTATGGCTAGAAGGCAGGGGAGTGGAACTAGCTGGGTTGCTCTTGCATAGAGCCGGCACGGACTCGATGGGCTGAATGGCCTCCTTCTATGCTGTAACCTTTCTATGATTCTAAATTAGCTGGAGTATCTGCTCATCCCTATCCTGTGACTCCTGTTGAAAATGTATGTATGTATGGGGGCAGGCTCCGGCTCATCCGTGATGCTCCCCACAGTCGAATATTCTGCTAACGCATTGTCTGTGCCTATACACGAAGAAAGGTCATTTTTGTGAGGTATCGAGGAGGGTAACTGGTGCCTGCGGATCTGTACCCGAGAATCAGTGCCTTGCGGGGAGACAAACCCTTCAAGTGGCTCCGCAGCAGGATCCAGTACGCAGCTCCTGACCCTCGGAGTCTCGAATAAAAACTGGGACCCCGACACCGCCTGTCATTCAATCCCCGCACTATTAAATCAACGCCCTCCCGCCCTTGTCGGTCCCCGAACTCACCCTCAGCATCCCCGCTGCCGCCGCCATTAATACTACCGTCTCACGCACAATCCGTATCGGCTGGACCTCCAACTCCGCCCGAGCGCTGCACAAAGGTTCCGCCTCTACAGCCAGGCTGAACGGTGCAGCAGTAGGTCTACCAACCTTGCAAAGCAGTGCAGAAAGGGAAATCAACCAGGGAGAGCAGTGTCAGGTATAGCCATTGAAGAAAGGAGGGCGGCCAGGGAGTAGGAGAGCAATATAGAACGTACAACACAGAAACAGGCCATTCATAGAAAGGTTACAGCACAGAAGGAGGCCATTCGGCCCATCGAGTCGCTGCCGGCTCTATGCAAGAGTAATCCAGCTAGCCCTACAATTTTTTTCCTTTCAAGTACTTATCCAGTTCCCCTTTGGAAGCCATGAATGAATCTGCCTCCACCACCACCAGTGCATTCCAGATCCTAACGACTTGCTGCATAAAAAAGCTTTTCCTCATGTCACCTTTGGTTCTTTTGCCAATCAGCTTAAATCTATATCTTCTGGTACTTGACCCTTCTACCAATGGGAACAGTTTCTCTCTATCTATTCTGTCTCAACCCTCCATGATTTTAAATACCTCTATCAAATCTCCTCTTAATCTTCTCTGTTCCCAGCTTCTCCAGTCTACCCACATAACCAAAGTCCCTCATCCCTGGAATCATTCTAGTAAATCTTTTCTGCACGCTCTCTAAGGCCTTCACATCTTTCCTGAAGTGCGGTGCCTAAAACCGGACACAATTCTCCAGCTGTGGTCGAACCAGTGATTTTTAAAGGTTCGTCATGACTTCCTTGCTTTTGTACCCTATGCCTCTATTTATAAAGCACAGGATACCGTATGCTTTTTTAACCGCTTTCTCAACCTGCCCTGCCATTTTTAATGATTTGTGCACATATACCACCAGATCCCTCTGTTCCTGTACCCCTTTTAGAATTGTGCCCTCTAGTTTATATTGCCTCTCCTTGTTCTTCCTACCGAAATGTATCACTTCACATTTTTCTGCATTAAAATTCATCTGCCATGTGTCCAACCGTTCCACCAGCCTGTCTATATCCTCTTGAAGTCTATCGCTATCCTCATTGTTCGCTACACTTCCAAGTTTTGTGTCATCTGCAATTTAGAAATTGTGCCCTGTATACACAAGTCCAAGTCATTAATATATATCAAGAAAAGCAGTGGTCCCAGTACCGACCCCTGGGGAAGACCACCGGACATCTCCCTCCAGTCCGAAAAACAACCGTTCACCACTACTCTGCTTCCTGTTACTTAGCCAATTTTGTATCCATGTTGCTACTGCTCCCTTTATTCCATGGGCTTCAATATTGATGACAAGCCTATAATGCGGCACTTTATCAAACGCCTTTTGGAAGTCCATATACACCACATCAACCGCACTGCCCTCATTGACACTGTTACCTCATCAAAAAACTCTATCAAATTAGATAAACACGATTTGCCTTTAATAAATCCGTGTTGGCTTTCCCTAATCAATCCACACTTGTCCAAGTGACTGCTAATTCTGTCCCAGATTATCATTTCTAAAAGTTTCCCCACCACTGAGGTTAAACTGACTGGCCTATAGTTGCTGGGTTTATCTTTACACCCTTTTTTGAACAAGGGTGTAACATTTGCAATTCTCCAGTCCTCTGGCACCACCCCCGTATCTAAGGATGTTTGGAAGATTATGGCCAGTACCTCCGCAATTTCCACCCTCATTTCCCTCAGCAACCATCCAGACTGGGTGACTTATCTACTTTATGTACAGCTAGCCTTTCTACTACCTCTTTATCAATTATTAGCTCATCCAGTATCTCAACTGCATCTTCCTTTACTGAGGTTCTGGCAGCATCTTTTTCCTTGGTAAAGACAGATGCAAAGTACTCATTTAGTACCTCAGCTATGCCCTCTGCCTCCATGAGTAGATCTCCTTTTTGGTCCCTGATCGGCCCCATCCCTCCTCTTACTACCCGTTTACACGCCTGTAGAAGACTTTTGGATTCCCTTTTACATTGGCTGCCAATCTATTCTCATACTCTCTCTTTACCCCTCTTATTTCCTTTTTCACTTCCCCTCTGAACTTTCTATATTCAGCCTGGTTCTCACTTGTGTTATCAACCTGACATCTGTCATATGTCCCATTTCTCTGCTTCATCTTACTCTCTATCTCTTACGAAATCCAGGGAGCTCCGGCTTTAATTGCCCTACCTTTCTCCATAGTGGGAATGTATCTAGACTGTACCTGAACCATCTCCTCCTTAAAGGCCACCCATTGTTCAATTACAATTTTGCCTGCCAATCTTTGATTCCAATTTATCCAGGCCAGATCAGTTCTCATCCCACTGAAATTGACCCAAGTCGGTGTGTGTGCTCTGTACACATCTCCTCCAACCCCTCTTCATCTCACCCTATCAGGATATCCTTCTATTCCTTTCTCCCTCATGTGCTTATCTAGCTTCCCCTTAAATGCCTCAACTACTCCTTGGGGTAGAATGTTACACATTCTTACCACTCTTTGGGTAAAGAAGTTTCTCCTTAGGGAAAGTAGTTGGGGAACACACTACAATGTATAAGCAGCCATATATGTGCAATGTTTACAAACAACAGTGCAGATATAAGGTACAGCAAGCAGTACTCAAACAGTGTGTCTGCGGGAAGAGGAACTGCTCGATTTACCATCCATGGGAACGATTTCCTCTGTTAGCTATGTGTAGGACGATCATAAATACATTTCAAACACATTCAAAATCATGCAGCCATGGAAAATAGTGTTAATTAAATTCTGTAAAACATATCGGTCAGAATAACGATGTATTTTATCAAAACTACAGCACAGAAATAGGCCAGTCATCCCACTGGTCTATGCCAGCATTTATGTTCCACATGAGCCTCCTCCCTCCCTACTTCATCTAACCCTATCAGGATACCCTTCTATTCCTTTCACCATTATATGCTTATCTAGCTTCCCCTTAAATGCATCTTTGTTATTTGTCTCAACTACTCCTTGGGGTAGCACGTTACATATTCTTACCACTCTTCGGGTAAAGACGTTTCTCCTGAATTTCCTATTGGACTTACCCTACATTAGAGTGTAATTGCATTCTGAATCTAGAATCAGGACACAACTTTACACTGGAAGAAGCAGTGTCACTCCAGAGTCAGGTCGAGCCATAAATCTATATTTAGAAGTTTAGCATCTGTGCGAAAACTGCTTTATCCTGACACTAACCTTGCAGTGTTTAATGCACCCTTAGATCAGCAGACAAGCAAACACTGTAGGCAATGAACAGAATCAAAAGTAGCTTTACCATTTTAATTTAGTTCCTTCCTCCTCTTCTCTATCAAGTATTTGTTTTAGAGCTGAGGAGACCAGCCTGTGATGCATTCACTATTAATAGTGTCTATTATGAAGAATAATAAATGCATAGAATATGCTTCAAGGCCCAAACCAATTTTAACGTTAAAATAAGGCCCATTCATTTGTTGGCTTCAGCTGCTTTGATGTTTTACCTCAACATCTTACTGTCCGGTACTAGCTAACAATGATGCTATATGCTTAGACAAGGGCTTTCCCTGTAATCAACTGTGGTGCTACTCTATTTTTGACTGGTGGAATTGAACAATATTGTACAAGAACACCTGAACTCTCCTGATGATAGTAAGGAACAGACAAATATTATCAACAGTGAGCCTTGAATCTGCATTAAATCTTGCAGTTTAATGATACTTTACACTCCTCGAGTTCATTATCACCTGACCTCTTTGATTAGATTACAACCTTAAGTATCAGTGTTCCAATGTCTCTGAAACTTCTATTTTTAAAAATAATTTTTCTGTTTAAACTCTTTGTATAATCTTTGTATTCATGTACCCTTTGCTTATTTTTGTGACTATTATCTGTGTGTAAAACAAATTATCGTGCTTCATAAAAGTAATTCATTATATGAAGTGCTTTATGTTTTGAGGTAAGACAGTGACAACAATGGAGACCATTGGAACGTTCATGCCTATCCGCTACTGAGCGTGGTTATGAATGTGTGCTAATTATGTCTGGAGGTTTTCTATTGCTGTGTACGAAACCTGCCTGCAGCACTAGCTTCAGCGGGAGGAGTGGCCCTCGTCCTTCGATCTGACTGGCTTTGCACTGGGGGAGGAGATGTGGCAGCTGACTGGCTTTGCACTGGGGGAGGAGGTGCAGAGAGATGGCAGCTGACTGGCTTTGTACAGGGGAAGAAGATGTGGCAGCTGACTGGCGTTGTACTGGGGGAGGAGATGTGGCAGCTGACAGATCCCAGCTAAATCCTGCAAGGGAAAGGGAATGGAGGCTGAACAACATTTGATTGGCCAGATTGGCAGCATGCAAAGGCAGGAATTCTGCGTTCAATTTTTCATTGCACGTTTTATTAACCCTATAGTGACTCATACTAAGGTTTAAAAGATCATTGCTTAATATCTGTATTTCATTCTGTCCCTGTCTTTAGGTTCTTCCAACACAATTTCCTTCGAACATTCTCAAGATCACATCCTACTACTGGTGCCATTTTTTTACTGTTCTGTATGAACTATTGCCACGTCTGTAGATATGTATTTAGTTTTCAATAGCATCTTCTTACTCACAGGCTATTAAGCCCATTAACTTATATGGGGATTGGGCAGGAAAGTGGAGTTGAGGTTAAAGATCAGTCATGATCATACTGAATGGCAGAGCAGGCTCGAGGGGCCGTATAGCCTACTCCTGCTCCTATTTCTTATGTTCTTATGTAACTGTTTCTTTGTAATGGGAGACAGTATATGTGATTCTTTCCAACCACCTGTTCTGTCCTATAGGGGACTCATTTGTGTGCTACTTTCCAGTTCTGGCAAAGGGTATGCACCCAAAATATTAATGCATCTTTTCTCCTTACAGATACTGGCAGACCTGCTGCATATTTCTAGCATTTTTATTTTAACTTCCCTTTATTGTTACAAAAGTGATTGTTAAACAGGAATATCAAAGTTATCTGCTTTTATTTTGTCACCATATCACAAAGGTGTACCGAGCCAGCGACTCAATTTAACTCCAAGCAGTCTGGTAGGATTTTGAGGAGGAGAGAGTTCTCCCCGGTATCCTGGCCAATATTTATCTCTCAACCAACATCACTAAAACTGATTATTTGGTCATTATCACATTGCTGTTTGTGGGACCTTGCTGTGCGCAGTCTGGTAATTTGAAATGGCCTCCTAGGTTCCCAGGGGAAACTTTACACTCCTCGAGTTCATTGTCACCTGTCCTAAAGTAGTTTACAAAGGAGAAAGGGAACATATGCAGAGTAGGGTTAAGAGAGATAACTGAAGGCTTGGTTGGAGAGATGGATTTTGAGGAAGCTTTTAGAAACACAGAAAATAGCTGCAGGAGTAGGCCATTCGGCCCTTCGAGCCTGCTCCGCCATTCACTATGATCATGGCTGATCCTCTATCTCAATACAATATTCCTGCTCATACCCCTTGATGCCTTTTGTGTCTAGAAATCTATATAGCTTCTTCTTAAATATATTCAGTGACTTGGCCTCCACTGCCTTCTGTGGTAGAGAATTCCATAGGTTCACCATCCTCTGAGTGAAGAAATTTCTCCTCATCTCAGTCCTAAATATCCTATCCTGTATCCTGAGACTGTGACCCCTTATTCTGGACCCTCCAGCCAGGGGAAACATCCTCCCTACATCCAGTCTGTCTAGCCCTGTCAGAATTTTATACGTTTCAATGAGATCCCCTCTGATTCTTCTAAACTCAAGTGAATACAGGCCGAGTCGATCCAATCTCTCCTCATATGACAGTCCTGCCATCCCAGGAATCAGTCTGGTCAACCTTCGCTGCACTCCCTCAATGGCAAGTATATCCTTTCTTAGGTAAGGCGACCAAAACTGCACACATTACTCCAGGTGTGGTCTCACCAAGGCCCTGTATAAATGCAGCAGGACTTTGCTCCTGTACTCAAATCCTCTTGCAATGAAGGCCAACATACCATTTGCCTTCCTAACTGCTTGCTGCACCTGCATGTTTGCTTTCAGTGATTGGTGTACAAGGACACCCAGGTCCCTTTGTACATCAACATTCCCCCATCTATCACCATTTCAATAATACTCTGCCTTTCTGTTTTTCCTTCCGAAGTGGATAACTTCACATTTATCCACATTATACTGCACCTGCCATGTATTTGCCCACTCACTCAACTTGTCTAAATCGCCTTGAAGCCTTTTTGCATCCTCCTCACAACTCACAATCCCACCTAGTTTTGGGTCATCAGCAAACTTGGAAATACTACATTTGGTTCCCTCATCCAAATCATTGTTATATATTGTGACTAGCTGGGGCCCAAGCACTGATCCCTGCGGTATCCCACTAGTCACTACCTGCCACCCGAAAAAGACCTATTTATTCCTACTCTCTGTTTCCTGTCTGTTAACCAATTTTCAATTCATGCCAGTATATTACCACCAATCCCATGTGCTTTAATTTTGCACACTAACCTCTTATGTGGAACTTTATCAAAGGCCTTCTGAAAATCCAAATATACCACATCCACTGGTTCTCCCTTATCTATTCTACCAGTTACATCCTCAAAAAACTCCAGTAGGTTTGTCAAACATGGTTTCCCTTTCATAAATCCATGTTGATTTTGTCTAATCCCGTTGATATTTTCTAAGTGTCCTGTTTTCACATCCTTTATAATAGACTCTAGCATTTTCCCTACTATGGATGTTAGGCTAACCGGTCTATAATTGCCTGTTTTCTCTCTCGCTCCCCTTTTAAATAGTAGGCTTACATTTGCCACCCTCCAATCTGCAGGAATTGTTCCATAATCTATAGAGTACATAATCTAAAGATGACAACTAATACATCCACTATATCCATGGCTACCTCTTTTAGTACTCTGGAATGCAGATTATCAGGTCCTGGGGATTTATCAGCTTTCAGTCCCATTAATTTCTCCAACACTTTTTTTTACTAATACTAATTTCCTTTAATTCCTCCTTCTTACTAGTTCCTTGGTTCCCTAGCATTTCTGAGAAGTAATTTGTGTCCTCTTCCATGGAGACTGAACCAAAGTATTTGTTTAATTGCTCTGCCATTTCCCTGTTCCCCATTATAAATTCTCCCGTTTCTGACTGTAAGGGACCTACATTTGTCTTCACTAATCTTTTTCTTTTTACATACTTGTAGAAGCTTTTACAGTTCGTTTTTATGTTCCTTGCAAGTTTGCTCTCATACTCTATTTTTCCCCTCTTAATCAATCTCTTGGTCCTTTTTTGCTGAATTCTAAACTGCTCCCAATCCTCAGGCTTGCTACTTTTTCTGGCAACTTTATATGACTCCTCTTTGGATCTAATACTATCCTTAATTTCTTTTGTTAGCCATGGTTGGGCCGCTTTTCCTTTTGTGTTTTTGCGCCAGAAAGGAATGTATAATTGTTGCAATTCATGCATTCGTTCCTTAAATGTTAGCCATTGGCTATCCACCTAACTTTTAATGAAGCTTCCCAATCTATCATAGCCAACTCACTCCTCATACCTTCGTAGTTTCCTTTGTTTAGATTTAGGACCCTAGTTTCAGATTGTACTACTTCACTTTCCATCTTAACGAATAATTCTATCATGTTATGGTCACTCTTCCCTAAAAGACGCCGCACAACAAGATTATTAATTAACCCCTTCTCAATGCACATTACCCAGTTTAGGATAGCCTGTTCCCTGGTTGGCTCCTCAACGTACTGGTCTAAAAAACCATCTCATACACACTCCAGGAATTCATCCTCCACAGTATTATTGCTAATTTGGTTTGGCCAGTCTATATTAAACGGGGTAGATAGATAAAAAGACAGAGGTTTGGGTAGGAGTTCCAGAGAGCTGGCTGAGGTGGCTGATGGCATGCCACCAATGGTGAAATGGAAAGAGAATGGCCAGAAGCCAGTTAGAGGACCAGCGAGCATTGCAGGAGTTGCAAGGCTGGGGAAGGTTGCAGAGTTATTGGAACATAAGAACATGAGAAATAGGAGCAGGAGTAGGCCATATGGCCCCTCGAGCCTGCTCTACCATTCAATCAGATCATGGCTGATCTTCAACCTCAACTCCACTTTCCAGCCTGATTCCCATATCCCTTGATTCCCCTAGAGTCCAAAAGTCTATCAATCTCAGCCTTGAATATATTCAATGACTCAGCATCCACAGCCCTCTGGGGTAAAGAATTCCAAAGATTCACAACCCTGTGTGTGAAGAAATTCCTCCTCATCTCAGTCTTGAATGGCCGTTCCCTATTCCTGTGAATATGCCCTAGTTCTAGACTCTCTAGCCAGGGGAAACAATCTCTCAGCATCTACCCTGTCAAGTCCCCTCAGAATCTTATATGTTTCAATGAGATCACCTCTCATTCTTCTAAACTCCAGAGAGAATAGGCCCATTCTACTCAACCTTCTCATCCCAGGAATTAATCTAGTGAATCTTTGTTGTACCGCCTCCAAGGCAAGTGTATCCTTCCTTAGATAAGAAGACTAAAATTGTACGCAGTACTCCAGGTGAGGTCTTACTAAAGCCCTGTACAACTGTAGTAAGACTTCCTTATTCTTGCACTCCAACCCCCTTGCAATAAAGGCCAACATGCCATTTGCTTTCCTAATTGCCTGCTGTACCTGCATACTAACTTTTTGTGTTTCTTGTACGAGGACACCCAAGTCTCTCTAAACCAACATTTAATAGTTTCTCACCATCTAAAAAAATATTGTTTTTCTATTCTTCCTACCAAAGTGAATAACCTCACATTTCCCCACATTATACTCCATCTGCCACCTTCTTGCCCACTCACTTAATCTGTCTATATCCCTTTGCAGACCTCCTCACAGCTTACTTTCCCACCTAGCTTTGTGTCGTCAGTAAACTTGGATACATTACACTCGGTCCCTTCATCTAAGTCATTAATATAGATTGTAAATAGCAAGGGCCCAAGCACCGATCCTTGCGGCAACCCACTATTTACAGCCTGCCTGAGAATGACCCGTTTATCCTTACTCTCCATTTTCTGTCCTTTAACCAATCCTCTATCCATGCTAATATATTACCCCCAACCCTGTGAGCAACCTTTTATGTGGCACCTTATCGAATGCCATTTGAAAATCCAAATGTACTACACCCACTGGTTCCTCTTTATCTACCCTGCTAGTTACATCCTCAAAAAACTGTAATAGATGTGTCAAGGAAGGATTTATAGATGAGGACGAACATTTTCAATTTGATCCGCTGGGATACAGAGGGCCATCATAGAACAGCAAGGAGGAGGATGATGGTAAAGCAGGCATTAATGCAGGATAGGATGCAAGTGGTGATGTTTTCGACAATTTTGAGTTTATGGAGGATAGTGATTGGGAGGCTGGCAAGGAAAATATTGAAGAATTGAGTCTCAAAGTCCCAACGATGTGGATAAGAATTTCGATGACAGTGGGTTGCCACAAGGACCTTTGAACATAAAATGCCAAGGAAAGTTAAGGATGTCATGAATTTGGCACGGCAGAGTGGCTGAGCACGCTAGCACTATCACTTAGAGAGGTGGAAGAGGCAATGTTGTGGCGGTGGGAGTAAGCAGTCTTGGTGATGGATAGTTTATGGTATTTGAAGCTCAGCTCTGGGTCAAAAAAAATCACTAACGTTGCGTGTAGTCTGGTTCAGTCTGAACAAGCAGCCAGGGAGGGGGACAGAGTCGATGGCATTTAAGCCTGGATTTCTTGGTGAGGGCCAAAAAGAATGGTTTCAATCTTTCCAATGTTCTGGAGGAAATTCTGGTTCATCCATGACTTAATGTCAGACTGATGGTCTGTCAGAACAGCGGTGTCCAAGGGAAGTGGTGGAGACCTCAACATACATATGGAAGCTGAACCTGTTTCTACAGGCAGTGTCACTAAGAGAGAGCAGGTAGATGAGGAAGCCAAGGCTGGATCCTTTGGAGATGACTGTTCAGTGGCTAGAGGAGGAGAAATTACTTGCAATGCACTGGCTGCATTGGGACAGGTAGGAGTGGAACTAAAAAGGAAAAAGTGGAATCATTGTCATGGATCATAGAGGAAAGGTAGTGGAGAAGGATGACATGATCAATTGTGTTAAATGCTGCAGAGAAGTCAAGGCCAAGTAAGGGTAATGTACCGTAACATGGAATATCTGTGATCAGGGTAAATACTGAATTGAAAGGATTCCAACAGGGAGTCGTGGAAGAGGTGAGCATGGATCGGGGGGGGGGGGGGGGGCAGCTGCGACAACACATTCAAAGACCTCAGACAAAGAGGAGAGTTAGAGATGGGGCGATAACTGGAGAGGAGAGATGGGTCAAGAGTTGCCTTGTTGAGGAACAGATGATGATGGCAGGTTTGAAATAGGGAGAAACAGTGTTTGAACAAAAGTAGTCATTAACAAAGTCAGTGAACATGGGGACCAGGTATGGTAGTTGAGTGGTCAGGAGTTGGGTTGGGAGGGGATCAAAGAGGCAGGAAGTGGATTTTGTAGAAAAAATACTCCAAAAAGTGGTGCTTTAGCCATACTGATAAATTCTAGGAAATTCTGGATAGACCTAGACTTGTCGAGGTTACAAGCCTACAGAGAAGGATGGATTATAATGTCTGAGTAAGATTGGGAATAACTGGGAGTAAACTAAAGGAAAGCCAACTTTATCTGGTGCTGTCCAGTGTATCATATTTAAGGCGAGGAGGGTAATGGAATTTTACTAGCTAACGAGCAAGCCTGATCTTTATTGAATAATTCAAATATGCTCATTAATGTCCTTGATCTATCTAAGGTGATTGACACTTAAGTGAATCCTTGTGATAGGATGGATCACTTTAATTGGTCAGATATTGAATAGCTGGGAAAGGGACTCTTTCTTTATATATAAAAGATTGTGCTTTTTGAAACCACAGCCAGAAGTTGCAGAAGTCTGGGAAGGGTTAAGAAGAACTAAGAGAGCTTAAGAAGCAGAATTTCTAATCTGAGATGGTGTTGAGTGAAAGTGGAAAGTTACATCAGAGGCAAATATTTTAAGTGTATCACTCTATCATGGGGCAGTTCAAATCTCCAAGTATAGAGAGACAGAAATTAGAATTTAACCACAGTCCAAAATATAAGTACGTACTAGGTTGGACACCAGGGTGAAAGTTGGTGCTTGAAAAGGGAAGGAATACCACCGCTATGAATGGGGAATAGCCCTGAAAGCATTCTGAGGTGAATACATATATTTCAAGGGGAAGCAGATCCACCCAACTCTACTCCAACTGACTCAGATGCATGAGGTTGTGCAAAATCTAGGAATAATACTGTCAAAACTAATAGATTTTTGCCAATATGCTGAAATAATCATTAACCTATCATCTGTACATAAAATCTAACTGTAAATTAACTTTTCTGACTATGTTAATCTTGGATGTTGAGTGTAACTTATGTTCTGTAGTAAGTAGAACCCAGCTAAATCTGAGCGTGTAAAGCTTGAAATTCTATCAGTTAACAAATAATATCCTGTTCTCCTTAATCCTGTAACATATTAATCATGTTATCACAAATGTGCTAATAACATGATGTTAAATCATGTATAACTGTCTTGACTTCATTTTTGAAGTCTCTGGCAAGAGAAAGTCAGCTAATTTTCATCTTCAGTTGCTCATCAATGACTTCCCTCTTTCATAAAGTCAGGAGTGGGGCAGTTCACTGATGAATCATAGTGTTCAACTCCATTCACAACTCCTCTGAAAGTTAATGCCTCTAGCAGCACCTGGACAATATCCAGGCTTGGGCTGACAAGTGAATGGTAACTTTCATGCCATATAAGGGCTGGGCAATGACCACCTCCAAGAGGAAAAGATGCAACCACCTCCTCTGACCTTTAGCAGTACCACCATTGACAAGTCCCCCACCATCAACAACATTTTGGGGGTCACTAGACGGAAGCTTAAATAGGACTAGATATATCAACACCATGGTTACAAAATCAGGGCAGAGGCTGGGTATCCGTAATGAGTGGTTCACCTCCTGGCCTCTCAAAGCTTCTCTGCCATCTACACCACTCAATTCTGAAATGTGATGGATAGTCCCCACTCTCTTGGATGGGAGCAACTATTGCAACACTGAAGAAGCTCAACATCATCTGGAGCAGAGCAGTCTGCTTGATCAAAGTCTCTATCACTGGACTCTATCCACCCCCTCTACCACTGGCACACTTTGACTGCAGTATGTACTATCTATGGTGTACACTGCAGCAAGTCACCACTCTGACAGCACCTCCCAGCCTTGTGACCTCTAACACAGAGAAGGACAAGAGAAATTACGAAAGTATGAGGTGCGAGTTAGCTATGATAGATTGGGGAACTTTACTAAAAGGGATGACGGTGGATAGGCAATGGCTAATATTTAAAGAACGTGTGCAGGAATTACAATTATTCATTCCTGTCTGGTGCAAAAATAAAACAGGAAAGGTGGCTCAACCGTGGCTTACAAAAGAAATTAGGGATAGTATTAGATCCAAAGAGAAGACATAGAAAATTGCCAGAAAAAGCGGCAAGCCTGAGGATTGGGAGCAGTTCAGAATTCAGCAAAGGAGGACAAAGAGATTGATTAAGAGGGGAAAAATAGAGTATGAGAGTAAACTAGCAGGGAACACAAAAACTGACTGTAAAAGCTTCTATAAATATGTCAAGAGAAAAAGATTAATGAAGACAATTGTAGGTCCCTTACAGTCAGAAATGGGGGAAATTATAATGGGGAACAAAGAAATGGCAGAACAATTAAACACACAAATTCTGTCTTCACAAAGGAGGACACAAATAACCTCCTAGAAATGTTAGGGAACCAAGGGTCTCGTGAGAGGGAGGATCTGAAGGAAACCAATATTAGTAAAAAAAATAGTGCTAGGGAAATTAACGAGGCTAAAGGCTGACAAATCCCCAGGGCTTGATAATCTACATCCCAGAGTACTAAAGGAAGTGGCCCTGGAAATAGTGGATGCATTGGTGATCATCTTCCAAAATTCTATAGACTCTGGAACAGTTCCTACAGATTGGAGGGTGGCAAATGTAACCCCACTATTTAAAAAAAGGAGGGAGAGAAAAAACAGGGAATTACAGACCAGTTAGCCTGACATCAGTAATGGGAAAAATGCTACAGTCTATTATAAAAGATGAGATAACAGAACACTTGGACAGTATTAACGGGATTGGACAAAGTCAGCATGGGTTTATGCTTAACAAATCTACTGGAGTTTTTTGAGAATGTAACTAGTAGAATAGATAGGGGAGAACCTGTGGATGTGGTGTATTTGGATTTTCAGAAGGCTTTTGATAAGGTCCCACACAAGATGTTAGTGTGCAAAATTAAAGCACATGGGATTGGGGGGAATATACTGGCATGGACTGAGAATTGGTTGACAAGACAGGAAACAGAGAGTAGGAATAAATGGATCTTTTTCCGGGTGGCAGGCAGTAACTAGTGGGGTACCGCAGGGATCAGTGCTTGGGCCCCAGCTATTCACAATACATATCAATGATTTGGATGAGGGAACTAAATGTAACATTTCCAAGTTTGCAGACGACACAAAGCTGGAGTGGAATGTGAGCTGTGAGGAGGATGGAAAGAGGCTCCAATGTGATTTCGACAAGTTGGGTGAGTGGGCAAGAACATGGCAGATGCAGTATGACGTGGATAAATGTGAGGTTATCCACTTTAGTTGTAAAAACAGAAAGGCAGATTATTATCTGAATTGGTGATAGATTGGGAAAAGGGGAGGTGCAACGAGACCTGGGTGTCCCTGTACACCAGTCACTGAAAGCGAGCATTCAGGTGCAGCAAGCAGTTAGGAAGGTGAATAGTATGTTGGCCTTCATTGCAAGAGGATTTGAGTACAGGAGCAGGGATGTCTTACTGCAGTTATACAGGGCCTTGGTGAAACCACATCTGGAGTATTGTGTGCAGTTTTGGTCTCCTTATCTGAGGAAGGATGTCCTTGCGATGGAGGGAGTGCAACGAAGGTTTACCAGACTGATTCCTGGGGTGGCAGGACTGACGTATGAGGAGAGATTGGGTCGACTAGGCCTATGTTCACTAGAGTTTAGAAGATTGAGAGGTGATCTCATCGAAACATATAAAATTCTAACAGGACTAGACAGACTAGATGCAGGGAGGATGTTCCCGATGGATGGGGAGTCCAGAGCCAGGGGTCACAGTCTCAGGATACAGGGTATGCCATTTAGAACCGAGATGAGGAGAAATTTTTTCACTCAGAGGGTGGTGAACCTGTGGAATCTCTACCACAGAAGACTGTGGCGGCCAAGTCATTAGATGTATTCGAGAAGGAGATAGATATATTTCTTAATGCTAAAGGGATCAAAGGATATGGGAAAAAAGTGGGAACATGGTACTGAGTTTGACGATCAGCCACGATCATTTTGAATGGCGGAGCAGGCCTGAAAGGCCGAATGGCCTACTCTTGCTCCTATTTTCTATATTTCTATGTTTCTATGTAACAATGTCATGGGAACGCTATCACCTTCAAATCACACATGATCCTAACTTGGACATATAGGTTGAGATTTTTCACTTCTATGCTCGCCAGCTCGCAATTTTTCACACATTCACTTTAATGAGCAAGCACAAAAGTGGGAAGCCTGGGCATTTTGTTACTCCTTTATCATCGCTAGATCAGAATCCTGTAATTCTTTCCCTAATACCTTAGTGGGAGTACTTGAGAGTTCAACTAGCTAAAGCCGTGCAGTTTACTGGAACGCTTCCCGCTGCTTGTCTAGCTAGGACCTTCCTACCCCCCAATTAGGGCACTGGATGCAGGGTTATCTGGAACTGAGTGGGAAGAATGCTGAACCCCAGCCATAAGTGTACCCCTCCAGCTTCCACTAGTAAGCCAAGCTTGCTGGTCAATCATCAACAGTGCCCTTGAGTACTATGGACCTACCTGGTTCAGGTATAGGGATTACCTAGGGTACCACAGAGGGATGACTTGTATTCAAATTATACTTCTTTTATTAATTAAAATGTTAATTAAATTTGAACTTAGCACTCATGAGCCTCTGGGGATAGTGACAGCTATGATTACATCATGTGACTGGGGTGACACTGAGACAACCTTTATGATTCAAGCAGTGTGATAAGAAAAGAGGCCAGTTACATGCAGTTTGATCCCACACTCATTTTGAACTGGGTTGAGATTCCCTCTCATTCAAACTAATTTCACTAAGAATTGTTATCAGAAAGCAGAGTCTTAACGATCCATCAATTTGACCTGGATTCCAACAGAAGTTCCAGAGCTTTAAGGACACTGTTCCACCTAGTTATTTTCTTCATTCGACTTCTATTCTTTTGGTGAGTTCTTTTTCTATATCTTTTCCCCTATTCTTCTCCTACATTACTCTGTATCACACGCCACCTACAGCAAGAGCAGGTGAAATACTGCCAGGTCTCTTAATCTCATTCTAGCCTGAATGACTGACCCTCCAGTTTTCATTCACTCCCTGTAGGAAGGTACCAGGCCTCCTGCAATTGGTGCCTCTCCTAGGGCAAGAGTGTGATCAATAAAGTACTATGTGGAGAAAGCTAGGGATAAACTGAGTGTTCTAAAACTCTGTGGCATAATTATACCACCCCTTTTGATTTAGCATTTTAAAGTCATGAGAGGCACAAATAAAATGCAGCTTGTAAATGTGTTGCACACGCTGGGTAAGTGGGGTATGGACAATGTTTTCAAAATTAGAAAACCACAAACTAAAGAAATTCATAAAGAACTTATACAGCTGTTTACTGATAGAATATCAACAAACAGTAGTCAAGGTTGAGACTAGATTCTCTTCAAGGAAACTACATTTATAACATAAGTTGGTAACCTCTTTCTAACATACACTGACCAGGGAAGGGGAAGTGCGTTGGATAAATCTAGCCCAAATGAGTGGAATTAAAGTCTCTGCTGTTAAATGCAAGGGTCCTATGAGAAATGAGTATGGGCAGTTTCAATCTAGTTCCTGATGAGTATAGCCTCATCATAGAACTGACCCTAATATAAACTATCAAAACCTCAGTCAAAGAAGGCCCAGGATAGGTGATGTGGAGGTGCAATTCACCACAGTAAGACAGGGAACACTGGAGGACTGCTTTTACACACCTCCTAGTAGATGAATATAGAACGATGTAGGTAGAGACATGGGGGAGAATTTTAACCCCCAAGAACAGATGGGAAGTTAAAATTAATGAATTTTCAAGCACAACCGCAACCTGGCTCCAACGTGCCCACTTCCAGGTTTAATGGAGGACCGTTTGGATGCATGCTCGTAATCTACTCACCGGAGGTGGGTCCCTAATTAGTTCAGGTGGGCGGGTAGTTATCGGAGCAATTAACGTCATCATGAGACATTAATTAGGTCTTTTTAAATTGATCGTAACAGACCTTCAAATTTAACGCCTCAAGCGCGGGTTTCCCGAGGCTCGTGAATCTCTCCAATGAAACCGAGGCGAGAAGGGCCATAACGTGAGGTAAGTGCCTTTATTGCACCGCTTGTGGGCCAGGAGGAGCGGGAGCGTTTTCTCCAGGCCCAACAAGCTTACTTGCTGCGATTGACCGACCCCCACGATGTCCAAGACACCCCACCAATGTCCGACACCAACTCCTAACTGTACAAATATAATTATAAGCATTTACCCGCCTCGCAGTCCTCCAGCATCTCCTTGTAGCGATCTCCCTCTTGGCATCCGCACCATGGCTGCTTGCCCATCTGACAGGCAGCCAGCCTGTCAATCTGGCTGGCTATCGGGCGGGGAACCTATTCAGTGGGACCTGTGGGAAACCCTTACTTCTGGGTTTCCTGCCTGCAAACCCCACCCCACCCTTCCTGGCTCCAAGTTAATATCAGGGCCATGGACACAGGCCACCAGCCTGCCCTCTTGGCCAAGGAGATATAAAAGAGGAAAGGGGAAAATATAAATAATTTTAAAAGCGAAACTTGGAGCAATAGTAATAGGTTTGTTAATCCTTTAGTAAAGATGTCATCAGAGCTAACGATTTGAAGCACACAGGCCACCAGCATCTAACCTAACAGCTCCTGTCAGCAAAATTAAAAAATACAACTCTACAATGACTGCAAAGTTGTTATCAATATAAGGGGAGGGGTGTCACATGATCGCCATTAACCACTCCAGATTTGCTCTCACAATTCACAATATCTTTGATAAACCCTTTCATCAATTACAGCGTTGGAACCAACTGCCCACTAATCTTTATATAACACGCTCTGTCCAATACATTAAATGTAAGGAATCTTACAACACCAGGTTATAGTCCAACAAATTTATTTTAAAATCACAAGCTTTCGGAGATTATCCCCTTCGTCAGATGAATGAGTGAAAAGGTTCTCAAATCGCATATCTTATACTATGTTGGGACAGCATCACACCAATCAAAAGGTGTCGTTGTTATTCAAACAGGCCAGTCACGGAGAACAGCACGTCCCAGTACACTGGATATACATTGTGTCGATTACACAGGCAGGCAGAAAGAAACTCAAAATGGCAGAGAGAGAGAGAGAGAGAATCGTCGAGCAGAAGTTGATAGCCAAGTTCCGCACTGTTAGCGTGGATTTTGGACTGTTGAATTAAAGGCAACGATGAAGTGACTAATGGGTACACGACAGTGGTATTTACCCTAAAACCACACTGAAATGCGCTTTGTGTAGATTAGACTAACCTTAATTAAAGGCTTAAATATAACGCTTGACTACTAATAAAATGGACACTATTAAACAAAATGGATTCTATTAAACAAAGGGACACTATTCAGTCCTTCTCCCAAAGCTTTGTCCAATAAACTGCATGTTGAATCTTTAAGTCTGACTCCGAGTGGTGATTTTTTCCCCACAACACGCACCCATGAGGACGGCCTCAACCGGGATCTTGGGTTCATGTCACGCTACACGTAACCCCACCAGCAAAAAGGGGGAAAAAAATTATATGTTTTTTAATATTCTCTCTCTCTCTCTCTGCCATTTTGAGTTTCTTTCTGCCTGCCTGTGTAATCGACACAATGTATATCCAGTGTACTGGGACGTGCTGTTCTCCGTGACTGGCCTGTTTGAATAACAACGACACCTTTTGATTGGTGTGATGCTGTCCCAACATAGTATAAGATATGCGATTTGAGAACCTTTTCACTCATTCATCTGACGAAGGGGATAATCTCTGAAAGCTTGTGATTTTAAAATAAATTTGTTGGACTATAACCTGGTGTTGTAAGATTCCTTACATTTGTCCACCCCAGTCCATCACTGGCATCTCCACATCATCAATACATTAAACACTTTGGGCTTCATTATAGGCTTCCATCTTTTCTTTCCTACTCAGCCCTCTTACTCAGATAGAGAACAGACCACAAAGAAGCTAGTTAACAAACACCAAAAGTCATCCAACACTGATTTGCGAAGCAAATCACAATTGTCAAATGGTATTCAACAAAAATGCTGATCTATATTTTCAACTACAGACACTTGCCAAGCTCGATGGGATCTATTCTCAGAAACTGCAAGTCCGCAAGGAAGTGTCCTTCAGTAAAAGATTATTCTCCATAGAGATTGGCTTTAGTTTAAAAAAAACGTGACCAGCTCTCCCAATGGTTTTTTGATGAGGTAACAGAGAGGGTAGATGAGGGCTATGCAGTTGATATGGTGTATATGGATTTTCAAAAGGCATTTGATAAAGTGCTGCATGGTAGGCTTGTCATCAAGATTGCGGCCCATGGAATAAAGGGGACAGTAGCAACATGGATACAGATTTGGCTAAGTGACAGGAAACAGAGAGTAGTGGTGAACGGTTACTTTTCGGACTAGAGGGAAACGTACAGTGGTGTTCCCCAGAGGTTGGTACTGAGACCATTGCTTTTCTTGATATATATTCATGACTTGGATTTGGGTATAAAAGGCCCAATTTCAAAATTTACAGATGACACAAAACTTGGAAGGGTAGTGAACAGTGAGGTGGATAGTGATAGACTTCAGGAGGATATAGACAGGCTGGTGGCATGGGCGGACACGTGGCAGATGAAATTTAACGCAGAAAAATGCAAGGCAATGCATTTTGGTTGGAAAAATGGAAGAGAAGCAATATAAACTAAAGGGCACAATTCTAAAAGGGGTAAAGGAACAGAAAGATCTGGGGATATATGTACACAAATCATTGAAGGTGGCAGGGCAGGTTGAGAAAGCGGTTAAAAAAGCATACGGGATCCTGGGCTTTATAAATAGAGACACAGAGTACAAAAGTTATGATGAACCTTTATATAACACTGGTTTAACCACAAATGGAGTATTGTGTCCAGTTCTGGGCACCGCATTTTAGGAAAGATGTGAAGGCCTTACAGAGGGTGCAGAAGAGATTTACTAGAATGATTCCACGGATGAGGGACTTTAGTTACTTGAATAGACTGGAGAAGCTGGGGTTGTTCTCCTTGGACCAGAGAAGGTTGAGAGGAGATTTGATATAGGTATTCAAAATCATGAAGGGTATAAGCAGAATAGATAGAGAGAAACTGTTCCCATTGATGGAAGCGTCAAAAACCAGAGGGCATAGATTTAAGGTGATTGGCAAAAGAACCAAAGGTGACATGAGAGAAAACTTTTTTACAGAGCGAGTGGTTAGGATTTCGATTGCACTGCCACAGGGGGGTGGTGGAGGCAGATTCAATCATGGCCTTCAAAAGGGAACTGAATAAGTGCTTGAAAGGGAAAAATTTGCAGGGCTACGGGGATAGGGCCAGGGAGTGGGACTAGCTGGATTGCTCTTGCATAGAACTGGAATGGATTCGATGGGCCGAATGGCCTCCTTCCATGCTGTAACCTTTCTATGATTCTCTTCTATGATCACTGAGTACTGCCATACCCTGTTTAGTCATTTCTCCTGAGAGAGCACTCATTGGAAATTGATAAGTTTTGTGTATCACCCAATGCCACTGGTTCAGGCGAAATAGACTCTGTTTCGTCATACAGATCAGAAAACCCCATGGTGTCTGTTGAGTTAGCTATTGTCAGCTGGAGCTGTAGTTGGGGCACTCTAATCACCTCAGTGCCTGACTTCATGCTCCTGCTCACTATCCAGTGACCCCTTCTATAAAGGGCCCTTGAATGGATGGCTGTTGAGAACGGTTTTGGGCTCAACCGTGATGCCTCTCAGGTCAAATATCTTGCCAACACTTTTAGTGTCTAAGCTCACATGAAGAATGATCACTTGGCAAGGTATGACATGTCGGCATGGACCCAGCAAGACATCAGCACCTTCAGAAGAGGAGGGGCGAACATTGGCATTCGAAAAAAGGACTCTGGGAAACACAAATACTTTTATAATTAAGATCACCCAATGACAAGCACATTCTGCAGTCAGTGATGCTACCTAACCATTTCCATGGAATTATGGGATGGTTTTGTTTGAATACATTTGCTGAAACTTTTTTCCTCTTAACAGGCGATGGGTGCCCGGGAAAATGTTGCCGACCGAAAGGTACTGTTTTAACTTAAAGATAAAACAATGAATTGTATGGTTGTCAAAACAAAGTACCACATTGTGGGAGAACTGATCACTTACCCGCTTTGCATTAAGTAAAACATTAATACTGGTTCAGGAATAGCATATCTGATACTCCTTTTATATTGCTCCAATGTAAAAAGGAACCCCAAATGTTTTACAATTATGTTAAAGTAGAAGGAAGGACAATGAAGAACTGGGTCCATTAAAGGAGAAATTGCTGAAAAGTACTGCAGATGATCAGGATATGGCAGCTATGTTGAATGGATTCTTTCCGTCAGTTTTCACAAAGGAGAACTGAAGACAAATTCCAGTCACGGTAAAAGGGCTAAGAAATCCACACACAAGTGAGTAAAGAGTGCATTATGCAGTGATTGGAAGGACTAAATAAGGCTCCTCAGCCAGATGGGATACTAGGAGGACATTAATGAGACTTTGGTTGATATTTTCAGCACTTCTTAAATACTAGAGTTGTACCCGAATTGCTACACCGCTGTAATTTTGTCAAAATGTGGCAGAAGCTCCGTATATATGCCGAAACGGGGTTTCCGCTGCACTTATGATGAAGTTACAGAGGCAGAATGTCTGAGGAAATTCAGGGCTATTATCTTCAGAGACTTGGACCAGTTTTGTAAATGGGCTGAGTTGTAGCAGATGGATTTTAATGTGGATAGAAATGTTGGGTAATGCATATAGGAAGAAGTAACAGTAACATCAGAATATCATGAAACGGTCTTATTTTAAGCAGGCCTGGGGATTTGTGAGATTGAGCTAGCCCAACTCCACTGGAATTCAGCAGGTGCCTCCCCAAAGGATAACAAGATTAAAATTGCAGGGAGAGATTTCACACCCAAACAAAAATAACCAAGTTACAATAAAATTCAAAATAACAAAATAGGGGGAAATCAAGCAAGAATTCCATATCATGTCCACATCTTGGCGCTCAAGGGTCACCTGAGCAAAAAACATGAGCAAATCCTGACCGGCATTCCTACACATCGCCAACCTGTCACAGGCACAGATCGACCAGGAAATCCTCCAAACTGCACAAGCTGTAAATTAGTTGGTCAAAAATGTAAAGGATTTCTTTAACAAAAACAGAAAATGCTGGAAACACTCAGCAAGTCAATTAACATCCGTGGACAGAACAGACAAGTTAACATTTTGGGTGTAACCCTTTATCAGAACTGAAAAAATGAACATTTAAATAGGAACAGAACAAAGGGATCATAACATGATAGAATTTCACATCCAGTTTGAGAGCGAGGATCTTGGTCTGAAACTACTGTATTAAACTTAAATAAGGGCAATTATAAAGCAATAGGGTGGAATTGGCTAAAGTGGACTGGATAAACAGATTAGATGGTATGATGGTGGATAAGCAGTGGCAAACATTTAAAAAGATGTTTTATGACTCGCAACAAAAATATATCCCTGTGAGGAGGAAAAACTCCACAAAAAGGGTGAACCAACCATGGCTAACTAAGGAAGTCAAGGATGGTATCAGGTTAAAAGAAAAAGCATACAACTTGGCAAAGATTACTGGTAAGTCCGAAGATTGGGAAAACTTTAAAAACCAGCAAAGGATGACTAAAAGGATAATAAAGAGGGAGAAAATAAATTATGAGAGTAAACTAGCAAAGAAATATAAAAACTGACAGTAAAAGCTTCTACAAGTATATAAAAAGGAAGAGGGTAGCTAAAGTAAACATTGGTCCCTGAGAGGATGAGACTGGGGAAATAATAATGGAAAACAAGGAAATGGCAGAGGAATTGAACAGATATTTTGTGTCTGTCTTCACAGTAGAAGACACTAATAATATACCAGTAATAGTAGAAAATCAAGGGGCAAAGGGAAGGGAGGAACTAAAAACAATCACTATCACTAGAGAAAAAGTACCAGGTAAACTAATGGGTCTAAAGGCTGACAAGTCCCCTGGACCTGATGGCTTGCATCCGAAGGTCTTAAAGGAAGTGGCTACAGAGATAGTGGATGCATTGATTGTAATCTTCCAGAATTCACTAGATTCTGGAAAGGTCCCAGCGGATTGGAAAACCACAAACGTAACATCCCTATTCAAGAAGGGAGTGAGACAGAAAGTTTTAGCTATAGACCAGTTAGCCTAACGTCTGTCATTGGGAAAATGCTAGAATCCATTATTAAGGAAGTAGTAGCAGGACATTTGGAGACTCATAATACAATCAAGGAGAGTCAACATGGTTTTATGAAAGGGAAATCATGTCTGACAAATTTATTAGAGTTCTTTGAAGAAGTACTGGGCAGGGTGGATAAAGGGGAACCAATGGATGCAGTATATTTGGATTTCCAAAAGGCATTCGATAAGGTGCCACATAAAAGATTACGGCACAAGATAAGAGCTCATGGTGTTGGGGGTAATATACTGGCACGGATAGAGGATTGGCTAACTAACAGAAAACAAAGAGTCAGGATAAAAGGGTCATTTTTAAAATGGCAATATGTAACTAGTGGGGGTGCCACAGGGATCAGTGCTGGGGCCTCAACTATTTACAATATATATCAATGACTTGGATGAAGGAACAGAGTGTCTTGTGGCCAAATTTGCTGATGATACAAAGATAGGTGGAAAAGCAAGTTGCGATGAGGACACAAAGGGCCCAATTTTAGCACCCGCTACCGGGTGCGTTCTCGGCGGGGGGGCCCCGAAAATCCCGAAATCCCGGAGCGGGACCGGATCGCGCCTCGATCCCGCCCACTTCCGGGTTCCGCGCTGACGTGGGGGGGTGCGTGCGCAGCCCCCGCTGGTGGGAATCCCGCAGGCAATTAAAGCCAGCGGGATGCCACTTGAGTGTATTTACTTTGGTTGTTCAGGTCATTAACTGACCTGATGAAGGGACTGTGTGTGATTTTGGATAAACATGGGACTGTTTCACACACTGGGGGAAACAGTCCCAGTTGAAATGGACGTGTTGCAGCCGTCAGCCTGTTGCAGCTGCAAAGGTCCATTTGACAGTTGGGAGGGAGACCCTCAGCCATTGCAGGAGGCCGCTCTGTCACTTGGGACAAAGTTTGGCCTCCACCACCCTCTTCCTGATGGTCGAAGTCACCAACCTGCACACTTACCCCGGGGTCCGGAGACATGTACCTACCTTGCGCACCCCCTCAGATGTACATCTTGCGGATGGGGGCCACCGTAGCTGTAGTCATGACTTCCTCGGAGGGCGAACAGCATCACCAGCCTCACCAGCCTCGCCATCCACGCCGTCCACCTCTGACACGTGGAGCTCCACAACAGAGTGCTGTGACACATCCACCTGTACAGCAGGAGGGAGGGCTACCGCAGAGAGAGATGCGTCGCAGAGGGCACTACCCTCGCCACACGTTCCACAGACCGAGGCTCAGCCTCCTGGACCTCTCTGAGCAGCAGTGCACACGGAGGCTCAGAGTCACTCGACGTATAGCCGTGGACATCTGCAGCCTCTTTCATGCCGAGCTGCTCCTGGCTGGCCCGTGCACCATCTTCCTACCTGTCGCTGTCAAAGTCACCACTGCCCTCCCGAATTTCTGCTCCACAGCCTTCCAGGCTGTAACCGGGGACATCCCCGATGTCTCTCAGTCGTCTGCGCAGAAGAGCCCTGCAAATACACCTACACCCACTCTGCAGTGACACACTGGGTGGCATCAGTGGTGGGTCCTCATAGGGATACCCAGGAGCTGGCATTATTGCACAAACCGGACAGGATTCGCGAAGACATGGCAGTAGTGGTGCCAATATAATGTGTGATGTGAGTTGTTCTTTAATTCAATGGAAGTAAGAACCATGACAATCCCTCAAACACCCTTGTGCATCCCCTTCATGCTCACGACACGTTTGCCTTACGCTGCCTACTGCACATATGTGATGCATGCCCTGTGGCTGCAGCACAGGTGGTGGCAGGTTGAGTGAGGCTGACCGTGAGAGAGATGCACGAGAGGGTGAGTATGGGATAGAGCCATGAGATTGTATGAGGATTGGGTTGCGTGGTAGTGGCGGGGTGAGTACTCGCGAGGTGAGTAGGTGCAGGTAAGATGAGGATGAGGTTTGAGTGGGTATGAGGGGTCATGTGACAGAGTAGTGTTGGCAGTGCCGAAGGAGATGTGGGGTGGGGGCAGTGTTGTGGCAGGCGGAGTGTAGGGGAAAGACTACGTGTTCTCACTGTGGCTGACCTACTGAGGTCATTGGAGCGCCTCCTGCACTGTATGCAGGTGGGCGATATGTTGGTGGCGCAGGTGACCCCCTCTGCCACCTCGAGCCAGGCCTTCTTGGTGGCAGAGGTGGGCCGCTTCCTCCCGCCCGCCGGGGGGAAGATCTCTGTCCTCCCCCTCCTCCTCACCCCATCTAATGATACCTGGGATGAGGCATCATTAAACTGGGAGCAGTCTTCCCCCTGGGCTGCTCCATGCTGTAATTTTTGCTGTTTGTGGCAGCAACTGTCAGTGGAGGACTGCCCCTTTAAATAGAGGGCCTCCAGCTGACAGAGCTTACTGCGCATGCGCAGCCCACCCGACGCGCAGATCAGCATCGGGGAACCCGGAGGAGCAGGTAAGTGGATCCAATTAGTGTGTTGCCTGCTACGATCGCGCGGGCAACCCACTAATTTCACCGGGCGCGTTCCTACCCGCCGAGAACCCGCACCCCTGGTAAAATTGGGCCCAAAGTGTCTGCAAAGGGAAATTGACAGGTTAAGCGAATGGGCAAAAATTTGGCAGATGGAATATAATGCGGAAAAATGTGAAGTCATCCACTTTGGGAGGAAAAATAAAAAAGCAAAATATTATTTGAATGGAGAAATACTACAAAATGCTGTGGTACAGAGGGATCTGGGTGTCTTCATACATGAAACACAAAAAGTCAACATACAGGTGCAGCAGATAATCCGGAAGGCAAACGGAATATTGGCCTTTATTTCTAGGGGGATGGAGTATAAGCAGGGAAGTCATGCTACAATTGTACAGGGTGCTGGTGAGACCACACCTGGAGTACTGTGTACAGTTCTGGTGCCCTTATTTAAGGAAGGACATACTTGCATTGGAGGCAGTTCAGAGAAGGTTCACTAGGTTGATTCGGGGAATGGAAGGGTTGTCTTATGAGGAAAGATTGAACAGGTTGGGTCTGTACTCATTGGAGTTTAGAAGAATGAGAGGAGATCTTATTGAAACATACAAGAAACTGAGGGGACTCATTAGGGTAGAGGCTGAGAGGATGTTACCCCTCATGGGGGAATCTAAAACTAGGGGGCATAGTCTCAGAATAAGGGGTCGCCCATTTAAGACGGAAATGAGGAGGAATTTCTTCTCCCAGAGAGTCGTGAATCTTTGGAATTCTTTACCCCAAAAATCTTTGGAGGCTGAGTCATTGAATACATTCAAGGCTGAGTTAGACAAATTTTTGATCAGCAAGGGAGTCAAAGGATATGGGGAAAGGGCGGGAAAGTGGAGTTGAGGTAAAAATCAGATCAGCCATGATATCATTAAATGGCGGAGCAGGCTCTAGGGGCCAAATGGCCTACTCCTGCTCCTATCTTTTATGGTCTTATGGGATGGGAGAGGGAAAGAAAAACATACCCACACAAAACCGTGTGGACAGGCCCATCCCAGTAAGCTGTTTTCTCAGTAAATTGTTTTACCAGACACCTTACTGACCAAAAAAATGTTCTTATTAAATAATTATTAGATTACTAGCTTCTGTGGAGTGAATCTGCTCCATCCTATCTAAAATTTCTGAGTTCCTGTTTTACTACGTTGTACTTTGAAAGTAAAGGCATATTTCTGAGAAGAATTTCCTGTACTCAGTTTCCTTTACCTGCTAATATTACGTAACTACCCGTTGCCCACTATTGGCCCCATTAAATTTAATAAAGATGGCACTTTGTGATGTAATAGGAGGGGAATTCTAAACAAGTCTTCTGTTCCATGCTGCATCTATCCAGCAGTTTAAGGCTTAGAGCACAGGAGTAAGGAGTGGCTGTGGAATCTTACGTAAGTTTATAGGTATCTCCCTGTACATTGGTTAGGATTATGTGACAGTTTGGTAGAGTAGAACTCTCTTTAACCTTTATATTTACCATCTGAGAATATTATGGAAGATCACTGGCAAGCAGATCAGAAAGTGGAAATCAGGGTATGACAAATATATTGTTCACAGTATCACCTGTACACCATATGCCAGTCTGTTTCTTCCCCCATTTTATTTTGATTACCAGTAAGGAAAGAGGTATTTCTCTGTCCCTTATACTCCATAGCAGCAATCCGAGCCAGGAAGGAATTCAAGCCAGTTAAACTGGAATTGTGGGGCCAAAACCTGGGTTTCTTTTCAGTGGGTCAAGATCTCATTTTTCCAACACTCGGGGGGAAAGATTTTTTCCAAAAACTAAAGCACATTATCTGGTTTCTCTACCCTGGGAGAGAGAGCAGCCTGGCCTCACAACAGGTGATATACAGCGCAATGCTTTTTGACAATGCATCACGGTATGTGGCTGGTGTTGGCAGTTGGGACTATTGAGGGCACTGAGGTAAAGTCCTATCCCTCAGGTCACAAAAAAACCTCCTGCACAATTAAATAAGGATAAAAATCAATGTGTAAGCTTAGGCGCCAAGCCCTGGTGCGGCTCACCTTACATCACTTCTATGGATAAAAATATCCTTGGTAGGATTGTATTTAGTAAGTTCATCCCCGTCCACAATCTCACCTGTTGCCCTGGCTTGGGGTGTGGCGCCATGTGCCGCGCACTCCGCGCTCCTTCCCCCCGCGCGCCGATTCAAATGTTAACGGTCGGCGGGGGGGCGCGCGCTCGCCCATAGGCGGCAAACGGTCGGCGGCTGCAACCTGTCGGTTTGCAACCATGATCCCCGGTAAAAGGTAAAACATCGAACAAAACTTATATACATCCAAAGTCAAAATGTTCGTAATACTTAAAAAGCCCAGCGAGCATTCGGCCGCTCGCGGGTTATAGAAGGTGATGAGGTAAAAGATGAGGGGGATAGGGGATGAGAGAGAGAGAGAGAGGGGGGTTAGGGGATGAGAGAGAGAGAGAGAGAGGGGGATAGGGGATGAGAGAGAGAGAGAGAGGGGGGATAGGGGAAGAGAGAGAGAGGGGGGATAGGGATGAGAGAGAGAGGGGGATAGGGATGAGAGAGGGGGGATAGGGGACGAGAGAGAGAGAGAGGGGGATAGGGGATGAGAGAGAGAGAGGGGGGATAGGGGATGAGAGAGAGAGAGGGGGGGATAGGGATGAGAGAGAGAGAGGGGGGATAGGGGATGAGAGAGAGAGAGGGGGGGATAGGGGATGAGAGAGAGAGAGGGGGGGATAGGGGATGAGAGAGAGAGAGGGGGGATAGGGGATGAGAGAGAGGGGGATAGGGGATGAGAGAGAGGGGGGATAGGGGATGAGAGAGAGAGGGGGGGATAGGGATGAGAGAGAGAGGGGGGATAGGGGATGAGAGAGAGAGAGAGGGGGGGATAGGGGATGAGAGAGAGAGGGGGGGATAGGGGATGAGAGAGAGAGAGAGAGGGGGATATGGGGATGAGAGAGAGAGGGGGGGGATAGGGGATGAGAGAGTGAGGGGAGTGGGGTTGTGAGGAGTGAGTGGGGGGTTGGTTGTGAGTGTGAGAGGGTGGGTGGGTTGATGTGAGGTGAGGGGGTTGTTGGTGGTGAGTGTGTGAGTGGGGTTGGGGTTGAGGTGTGAGTGTGTGGGGGGTTAGGTGTGATTGTTGTGGGGGTTTGGGTTGTGTGTGTGTGGGGGGGGTTGTTGTGTGTTGTGTGTGGTGTGGGTGTGTGTGTGTGGGTTTGGGTGTTGTGTTGTGTGTGGGGTTGGTGGTTGTGTGTTGGGGGTGTTGGTGTGTTGTTGTGGTGTTGGGTGTGTTGTGTGTGTGTGTGGTGTGTTGTGTTGTGGGTTGTTGTGTTGTGTTGTTGTGGGGTGTGGTGTTGTTGTTGTGTGTGTTGGTGTGTTGTGTGTGGGGTGTGTGTGGTTGTTGTGTGGGTTTTGTGGTTGTTGTTGGTGTTGGTGGTGGGTGGGTGTGTGTGTGGTGTGTGTTGTTTTGTGGTGTGGTTTGTGTTGTGTTGTGTGGGTGTGGTGTTTTGTTGTTTGTGTGTTGTTTGTTTGTGTGGTGTTTGTGTGGTGTGTTGTTGTTTTGTGGTGTTGTTGTTGGTGTGTGGTTTTGTTGTGGTGTGTGTTGTTTTGTGGTTTTGTGTGTGTGTTGTGGTTGTTGTGTGTGTTTGTTGTGTTTTGTTGGTGTGTTTTGTGTTGTGGTTGTTGTGTTTGTGTGGTTGTTGTTTGGTGGTGTTGTGTTGTGTGGTTTTTGGTGTTGTTTGTTGTGTGTGTTTGGTGTGTTGTTTTGTGGTTTGTTGTGTGTTTGTGTGGGTGGTTGTTTTGTGTTGTTGTGTTTTTGTGTTGTTGTGTGTTTGGTGTGTTGTGTGGGTGTTGTGTTTTTGTGTTGTTTGTTTGTTGTTGTTGGTGTGTTGTTGGTGTTGTTGTTTGGTGTGTGTGTTTGTTGTGTGGTGTTGTTTTTGTTGTGTGTGGTTGTGTTGTTGTTGGTGTGTGTTTGTGTTGGTGTTGGTGTTGTGGTGTTGGGTTTTTGTGTGGTGTTGTTGTGGTTGTTGTTTGGTTGGTTTGTGTGTGTGGTTTGTGTGTGGTTGTGTTGTTGGGGTTGTGGGTTGGTTTGTTGTGTTGTGTTTGGTGGGTTGTGTTGTGGTTGGTGGGGGTGTGGTTGTGGTGGGTGTTTGTGTGGTGTGTTTGTGTTTGGGGTTGGTGTGTGTGGGGTGTGTGGTTTTGTGTTGGGGGTGTTGGTTTGTGGTGTGTTGGTGTGTTGGTGGTGTTTGTGTTGGTTGTGTTGTTTGTTGTTGTTGTTGTGTGTTTGGTGTTAGAGGTGTGGTGAGAGAGATTATTATTAGTTTTGGTTTTGTTGTGATATGTGATTGGAGGGATGAAAAGTGAAAAGAGAGAGAGAGAGAGAAGAAAAGGGGGAAAAGAAGAGAGAGAGAGAGAGTGAAAAGTGAAAAGAGAGAGAGAGAGAGAGATGAAAGTGAAAAAAGAGAGAGAGAGAGAGAGATGAAAGTGAAAAAAGAGAGAGAGAGAGAGATGAAAAGTGAAAAAGAGAGAGAGAGATGAGAAGAGTGAAAGAAAGAGAGAGAGAGAGAGAGAGATGAAAAGTGAAAGAGAGAGAGAGAGAGAGAGAGATGAAAGTGAAAAAGAGAGAGAGAGAGAGGATGAAAAGTGAAAAGAGAGAGAGAGATGAGAGAGAGTGAGAGAGAGAAGAGAGAGAGAGAGAGAGATGAAAAGTGAAAAGAAAGAGAGAGAGAGAGATAAAAGTGAAAAAAGAGAGAGAGAGGTGATGAAAAGTGAAAAGAGAGAGAGAGAGAGATGAAAAGTGAAAGAAAGAGAGAGAGAGATGAAAGTGAAAAGAGAGAGAGAGAGAGATATGAAAAGTGAAAAAAGAGAGAGAGAGAGAGATGAGAAAGTTGAAAAAAGAGAGAGA